>NW_023605083.1:57577991-57687779 GCF_014898055.3 Talpa occidentalis
TGTATCTTCAAGAGTACTGATCCGTTCTTCCATTTCTCAATTCTGTTTTTCAATGCTTTTCCGAGAGCTCTCTGTCTCTCCAGTAATCTTTTAGTTCCTTCTTTTTATTTCCTTTTTAAGGTCTCATTTTCGTTCTTCAATTCATTGATATTTTGTCTCATATAATTTTTTTCCTTTCCGTATTCTTTACACTTTTTAATCATGATGAATCTAAATTTTCTGACAGGCAGAGAAGTTCTTCCATGTCATTGTTGTTGAGTTCTGGTGACTGATTTTCTTTTTGTGGTGTGTCCTTCCCCTGTGGCTTGCTCGATTATTTATATTTTTCCTTCTCCCTGCTGTTTGCTTTCTATTTAGTTCTGTGCATTGAGATGTTGTGCCACTGGTGTTGGCGGGCGTCTCTTTGGATTGCTTCTTCAAGGGTGTCAGAAACTGTTTACCAGACTGAGACCAGCACTTTAGGCCAAAACTCCACTAGGGTTTTGATGCTGTGGCTGTGTTGCTGGGCTCAGTCTGTTACAGTTCCCTCCCTCCATATTTACTCAGCTCCAGCAGGGAATCAGCTAGTTGGTGATTTTGCTCTGGTCACTAGGTGGCACAGAGATCTGTACTTGCCAACCTGTGCTTTTCCCCATAGTTCTCTGAGAAACTGGGTGGGGCTGGGGTAGGAGAGCACCTCAACACAGGGGCGGATTGCTCACGCTGGAAGCTGTGTCTGCCCCATGTTCACCTGTTGCTGTGCCCTGAATTCTGCACTCTAATTCTCAATCCCAGGTCTCAGATCCAAAACACCAGCTGTCACTCTGTGCAGTGCCCACTGTTACGGCAAATCCCATGCCCCAGATCTTATGCCTGGCTCTCAGTTCCAGAATGGGGTCTTGCTCCATGCCTTGTTTCCATTCTTACCCCTGTTTGTATGGCCTGCCCTCTCTCAGAGCCGGAGGGGGTTTTGGAAACCCTGGCTTCCGACTACTAGGAAGTGGGTGATTTTGTTCTGTTCATTAGGTGGCAGCAGAGATCTTTCCTAGTATCCTTCCAGAACTGTGCTTTTGCCCTGTGGGTCTCCTGGCGAACTGAGTGGGGGTGGCGTGGAATGCCTCAACGGTGTGGGGGTGCTGTGTATGCCCTGTGCCGCGTGGTGTGGGATCCCCCCCGCCCTGAATTTCACTCTCGGTTTTCAGCTCTGAAGCCCTCAGATCTGGGGCGCCGTGGTAGCCCAGTTCAGTGTTGTCAGAAATGGCACCTTTTGCACCCTGCTCCAGTGCCCAGGCGCCTGGTTTTTGATAACCCAGTGGGGTCATTCACCTCAGTGCCGGCTCCCTCACATCTCCCCACAAACCTAGGTCCCAGGGATCTGGGCAGCCACGATCCGCGTATGCTTTTCCAGCGCGGGTGCGCTTTTCCGCGCAAGTTTACTGCCTGGCCTTTGGCTATTTGCAGGTCTCTCTGCGGAGTCCTTTTCTTCCTCCAGTGGCGCCAGGAGCCATTCACTCACCTCCTTGGCGGTTCCCGCAGGATTCTCCATAGTTCCCGGTCTTGGGTTGTTGTGCCTGCAGTAGTTCCTTTCCACTCACTGTCCCACTTGATCTCTAGTTTGCTCTTGTTTTTGTTGGTTTTTTTTTTTTTTTTTTCTCCTTCTTATTGGTCGGAGAGTGCCGGCTTTGTGGGTGGCGGAGGGTAGCAAGGTTCTGAGCTTTCCTCTCTTCTCGTCCTCTTTTATTGTAACTTTCCTCTTTGCGCAGTTTGCCAGAGTCGCCCATTTATCTTCCGTGTCCCGGTTCTCCCAGGGACCTGCCGCTTTTCCTCCCTATTACCGGTTTTATGGGAGAACTTACTGGTAGCGTTTCTCCACCACCATGTTGATCCTCTCTCCCCTTATAAATTCTATCTTTAGACAACATCTTAACGAAAACTTCTAATTTGAAAACTGTCAATACATAGAAATCAAGGTGGTTTCAAAGAAATAATCCTTGAAATAGGAATTGATAGAATATAGACATTTTTGAAAAAGGTATACTGACAGAATTATCCTTATAATGTTAAAACTGATTAATATTTACTTTTTTCAGAGTGCTTTTCAAAGGATTTATTTTTTTAAGTTCTTAAATGTTATGAGGTATTAGTGATACTGTGGATAAAGAAACTGAGGCAAAGAGAATATTACGTGACTTGTTCAAGTTCTGAAAGCATTGCCACAGTTGAGATGCAAATGTTATGCCATTTTTCATCCTCGTAGACATAAAATATGATTGGTCTCACTTGGAAGAATTTTCAGTAGGCACGGCTGTTGAAATCTGAATGATGTTAGTCTTATTTTTGCCTTTTAGATTTGAATTTGAAGGAAATCAGGAGGGAGAAATTACTGGCTTCAATTTTTAAAGAGATGTTTTCTGGAAATTCAGTAGCAGAATTTTTGATTTTTAGAATTAGAGGCCAGAAATGTTTCTTCAATGTTAGGATTATGCTGGTATGTACATTTTTATGTACTTCCATTATCCATTTTGGCCATTATTTTGGTAGGGTGCTAAGGTCAAGGCCTTAAATGGTATTCTTAGTGTGAACTTTATGTAGCGCATTGTCGTGGATTCTTAAAATATTATTCAATGTCATTACAGATTTTGTCCATGATAGAAGAAGCGGCTGGAACCAGGATGTATGAATACAAAAAATAGCTGCCCAGAAAACTATAGAAAAAAAGGAGGCTAAGCTTAAAGAAATTAAGACGGTAATGAAATTTATATAAAATGTCTAAATTTTTTTTAAAAGATTTGTTTATTTATTTATACAAGCACTGGGTACAGTCAGAAGCGCGGAAGGGTGAGAGAATTCACCAGAGCCAGAGCTGGGAACAGAACAGGCAGATTGACGAAATACACTACTGAGGGGAGCAGTGGGCGCAGCAGGAGAGGTCTGTCACGTCATGTGGGACCCTTGTTGGGGCCGGGGATCGAACCGGAGCTGCAGAGGCTGCGGGCAGCTTTGCAGCCCAGTGCTCAACCGCTGCGCCACCAGGGGAGGCCCTATATGAAATGTTTATAAAGAAGACAGTGATTTTTTTTTGACATTGCTTTCCTATAAAGAAGGAAATTTTCTCCTATTCATTTTCTTAGCCTCCCATGTTATTTTTCCTAATGGTACTTTACATACTTTTTCCTTTATTTTTTAGATACTTGAAGAAGAGATTACACCAACCATTCAAAAATTAAAAGAGGTATACACTATAGATGTGAAGATAACCAATTATAATGTCTCTCAAAATTGGTGATGTGTTCAGGATCAAACATGAGGAATGAATTGTATACTAAACAGGAATTTTTTTTTCTGGGATGAAATAAGGAATAGAATTAGTACTCTGTAACTCAGCCTTCTGCTTTTAGAGGACATGTACTTTATATCTATTAAGTCATAATGATTTTGAAGATTGCTCTTCATAATCTCAGAAAATGATTTGCCATATTTCAATGTTTTGTTGGAGAGAAATAAGTCTAGATTTTCTTGCATAACCAGAATTGACTGGAGTAATATTTCTTGATGATAATGGCAGTCTTCCCTTGTTAGCATGAATAACTCCTAGCATGATTGGACTATCACTACCATTATTGCTGTCAAGGCATTTGGTGAGTGAAGGTAATGAAACATGACTGAATTTCCTTTAAAATATGTACAGTTCTTGAAGTCATAATCAGTGTTTCAGAAAAGAATGCACTTTCACTGAATTTATTAAATGCTCCTTAAATTTTTGTCCTTCTCAGAGCTATTTCTGAGTCCATATAAGAGTTTAGATATTATTGGAAAGACTGAAAAATTCTGATCTTGACGCTACCTCTTGCACAATTTAATAGAAAACACTAGGTCAGTAATTTTAACTTATGTTTTATACCTAATTTTGCCAAATTTCTCTAAATCTAGCAGCATGGATGAGTCATTTCACCACTCTGAATTTCTTCATCAGCAAAGTAGGAATTTTAAGTGTTACTGTGTCTGCCCCATAGGGTCCTTATGGAAATAAAGTTTAGTGTATGTGAGCAAAAGCTTTTAAATAGTTAAATGAATGAATGTCTTTGCAGTGTACAACAAAAAAATTTAGTATATCATTGGTGAGTGTGTAGGTTACTGTCTACCCCTTATCTGTGACCATATGTCCGTTTGTCCCAACTGCATAAAATATGTATTAAAATAAATATCCTCGTCGAATTTACTGGGAATGGTTTAATGTTAAATAAAAGCCAGAGTTCTTTTGTTAAAGTTTTTTAAAGTTGATAATCCAAATCCATGATCACTTAAATATAAGGCAAAGTTTATTCTGTCTTGTAAGGAAAAATTGTATGCATGTTGCTGTTTGATTCTTTCCAAGTTTATTTAAATGTGGGTTTTGAGTTATATTATGTTGGTGATTTCTCTTTCAGGAAAGATCTTCCTACCTGGAATACCAAAAAGTAATGAGGGAGATAGAACATTTGAGTCGTTTATATATTGCTTATCAGTTTTTGCTGGCTGAAGATACCAAAGAACGCTCAGCTGAGGAGTTTAAAGAAATGCACGATAAGTTGTAAAGCTTCAAGAAGAATTATCTGAGAATGATAAAAAAAAAAAGCTCTCAGTCATGAAATAGAAGATTTGGAAAAAAGAAAGATAAGGTTAGGCATATACATAAGAATGGATAATATACTCTGAAAAATCATATATTATAACTAGAATCTACTTGGCATTGTCTTCCATATTGATTTGTTAATCTTAAGTATGATAACAAAATAGCTTTTTAACAAGCTTACTTGTACTTCACGTAGAAATCATTGGATGCATTTGATTATAGGAAATTGGAGGAATACTACGCTCTTTAGAAGATGCTCTTGCAGAAGCTCAGCGAGTTAATACTAAATCTCAAAGTGCCTTTGATCTTAAGAAGAAAAATCTGGAAAGTGAAGAGAACAACGTAAAGAACTAGAGAAAAACATGGTCGAGGTAAGCATATAGAAATTTTATTTAATTTCACTAATATGCATTTTTCCATTCTGTCAGTATTTATTTAGTGCTATGGACCAAGTATAGTTGTTGGGCTGGGGAATATGGCAATGTCGACTATAACAAAAATGGACAAAACATTTTCTGGGTCTTCATTCCGTTGAGGGAAATGATGCGAAAATAACTGTGCAAGATGATTTGTTTTATAGTGATAACTGTGATGTAGAGGAAAAAATAAAGCAGGGTAGGGGATTAGGAATATTAGGGTACAGTTTGGAATTTTTAATTTAATAGATATTGAAGAGCTCATTGAGAGGGTGATTCTTCATTGATGACCATAGGAGGTAGAGGTCAGAGAACCATGTAGATAAATTGGGAGGCTTTGGGGACAAATTTCCAGCAGAAGAGCACTAATTGCTCCAGGTCCCTAAGGTATTAGAAAAATAAATAATTGGGCTGCTGGTACTAAGTATAGGGATACAGAAAGGTGATAGGTGTATGATAACACATTTTTGCAGTGTGTACAGTTTCTGAGTAAGAGACAAGGGATGTCACGAGTTGATCGAGAGGATGACATTTTTAATGTTTTAATTAGGCTGTTCTAACGTGTGTGTGGGGGTGTGTAGAAGAACTGGGGTGTAAGCAGTGAGGGAATGAGAGGATTCACCAGAGACAGTGGGGAGCAGAACAGGCAGATGTACTGAAATACACTGCGGAGGGGAGCAGTGGATGAAACAGGAGAAGTCTACTGTGCCATATATGCAGCTCCCTGACTGGGAATCAGACTTAGGCCATAGTGGTGATTGTGCTGAGACTTAACCCCTAGACCTCCAGGGAGGCCCTTCTGTTTTGAATACAAACTGTAGATAAAAGGAAGAAGCAGAGAATCCAGCTAGTAGTGGCTGCTAATCCAAGTGATAATCCTTGCATAAATTAGTGCAGTAGAAATGGATGTTTTAAAAGTAGTTGTGGTATTTTATGTGTAGTTTAAGAGTAGATCCAACAAGTGACATGTTGGTTGTTGAACAAGAAAGAGAAAAAGACTGAAGGATAACTCCAGATTTTTGTCTTTAACAGTGGGAAATACAGAGGTACTGTTAGCTAAGATGCAGAATAGGAAGAAGTACAGTGTGAATATAATAGGCTATAGGTGCTGTTAGATAGTTGAATATAGGAATTTTGAATGTAGGTTAGTAATACAAGACAAAATGCAAAGTTGGCATGCTCCAGGTCTAAGTGCTCAGGATTACTCCATATACATCATCTCTTCAATGGCTCATCCTGCCCTTTATCTCTTAATTTTTATTTGTTGATCTCATTCAAATCTTTAATTAGCTTAGACATCTTTCCTGAACTTTAGACTCATTTGTCCAACTACTAAATCAACACTTTTATTTGGACGATTAATAAGTCTAAAAGTTAACATAGCCAAAATAGAGCTCTTAAATTTTCCCCATTTATCCAAACCTACATGAGTTACTGAATTTTCATGTCAGTAAATGTCTACAACTGTTAACCTGATTGTTCAGTCCAGAAATCCTTGTCCTTCCATAATTTCCCTTTTTTTTTAATCTAATCCCATTTCTAATCCATGACAAAATTCTCTTGACGTTAAAAATGTATCTAGGATACAGCAACTTTTCATCACTGTCATCATGGCTAAACTGGTTCAGACCATCATCTTGAATGAGGCTTACTGTAGTAATTTCCTTCTTAGTTGTCTTTTACTCTTCATTGTTTTTTTTTTTTTTTTCTTGCTGCTCTATCTCTTCTTTCCAGAAGCTAAAATAAAAGTTGGGTCACATCACTCTTGTGCTTAAAATCCCTCAGTGATATTTTAGTTCTTTATTGTCCACATTTGACTATAACGTGAAATGAAAGTATTTCTAGTAGGTAAAATGTACATTTATCCTAAAAACAAGAGAATGAATCTCAAAATAGGAATAAAATATTTAAAGTTATGATGATTAAATTTTTTCGTTATTGTCATGCCCACTTCAAATTGCTATGAAACTTGATGACTTACAGATACATATAAGTAAATGAATTTTTTTTAATGTAATATTTCCAATCTGAAACTCTTAGGATTCTAAAACTTTAGCAGCAAAGGAAAAAGAGGTTAAAAAGATAACAGATGGATTGAGCGCCCTTCAAGAAGCAAACAATAAAGATGCTGAAGCTTTGGCTGCTGCACAGCAGCATTTTAATGCTGTTTCCGCTGGCCTCTCCAGTAATGAAGATGGAGCAGAAGCGACTCTTGCTGGTCAAATGATGGCCTGTAAAAATGACATAAGTAAAGCTCAAACAGAAGCTAAACAGGTAAAATTTAAGTACCGTGTGATTGCAGTTTTTTTCATCAGAGAACTTGCTTCATATTATATGCTTTTGTCAATTATAAAATAATGAAAATGATGGACTGTTTACTCAACCACTCTGTAACACCTTATACAATGAAATTCAAACATGCTGATACTAAATATTGGTGATGTTAATTTGTTAAGATGCTGCAAAACATAAAATACTTTTGTAGGTTAACTGAAACTGTAAGTACAATAGTTTAGTCTGTCTGCTGCATTGTATGGAACATTGACAATTAGTCAGTTTATTCTCATCCTTTGCCATCATAAAATTGATGTCTTAAGGCTTTAACAGGAAACCAAAAATGTCCTCTCCATTTCTGTGTCCACTACACCTAGTTTCTGAAACTACAACATCCTCCTTGGAAATATCTCTATCCCCATTCCAGTCTTTAGCTTCCCTAACTCTGATTTCTTAATCTTCAGAGTTTTTTCAGTTTATTGTGATGGCTTCAAATTTGTTCATTTAATGCAACTTAAAGTCTTATGAACACATAATTTGAGGGCAGAAAAGTGTGTGTGCATGCGTACAGAATTATTTATTTATTTATTTATTTATTTAACTTTTTATTTTTTTTTATTTTTTTTTAAATTAATAAATTTTATTTTTATATTTATTTGTTTTTTTAAGATTTATTTATACAAGCACTGGGTACAGTCAGAAGCACAGGAGGGTGAGAGAATTCACCAGAGCCAGAGCGGGGAACAGAACAGGCAGAGTGAAGAACTACACTGCTGAGGGGAGCAGCAGGCGGCAGGAGAGGTCTGCGCGCCATGTGGGACCCTCGCCTGGTGGCCGGGGATCGAACCGGCACTGCAGAGGCTGCGGGCAGCTTCGCAACCCAGCGCTCAACCGCTGCGCCACCAGGGAGGCCCACGTACAGAATTATTTTTAAGGAGCACTCATCATTAAAAAAAAAAATACACCTATGTTTTTGTATATTAATCCCATTCAAAGTTTTATATATTTGCAACATTTTTTTTCAAAAATAGTGCTTACAAAAACATATCAATAGCAGAATACTTCAAAGTTTGGTCAGTTATTCTGTTAACTAATTTTATGTGGGGAAAAACCCACTACTGTTCAGTTTCAGAGGATACGCCCTCCTAGCCTTCTTGGTCTCAGAAAACTAGCTCATGGTTTTAAGGAATAGTGCTCAATTATATAAACCTAAGACTCCTGAAATTTCAGAACTTCTAGCAGAATTTTAAATATCAGACCATAGCAGTTAAATTTCTGTCAGTTTCACTTTCCTACATAATTTTATTTCTCATTGCTCAATAAAGCGTCTCCTCTTCTCAGTTATATAACACCCAAATAGATACAAATACAAATGTGCATACCTCAGTGCAAAGGAAGACAAGTAGACTTGTGGATTTTGAGCTTTTTGTTGTGGTTTTAACTGGCTAATGAGTTATTTTTAATATAATTTTTGAACTCTTGTTATTCTTACAAGTATTAAAAATATAGACTTAAATTGAAAATTATTTAATGACTTATGTTAATTAAGCATGTATTGGTTTTGTGCGTGTTTTTTTAGGAGAAAATACTGGGAAATGATTGCTATGTTGAAATACTAATCCAAATGACCTAACAGTTACATTTTCAAGACTGATGTCTTTTAATTTAACCAATCTGAGTCTGGCTAGTACTGTCTACCTCTTATGTAGTTTGTTACATCTTTCTATTACAGGCTCAGATGAAGTTGAAACATGCCCAACAAGAATTAAAGACTAAACAAGCTGAAGTAAAGAAGATGGATAGTGGCTATAAGAAGGATCAAGATGCTTTAGAGGCAGTGAGGAAACTTAAAGACAAACTCGAAGCTGAAATGAAAAAGCTAAATTATGAAGGTTTGCCTTTAAAAACATGTAGTAAATCATTATAAGGAAGTGATTGTTGACAGAAACTAAGTTTAAGGAAATAGCAAGTAGGAAAAAATTTTTACCCTATTAATGGGTGTTAGTGTAATAACTATTCGTAAATAGTCCCCAAAATATCTAGGTATAAAACAGCACTTGGAATTTTTGAAATATCAGTACTGAGATATTAATGTTTATTCAATACACTTGATGACTCAGAAATAATAGTTGTATATTTCTATAGTAGCATTCAGTTCATGTGTTGTTTCTTGGAATGAAAATTGTGTTATTGAAAATAATGTCTACTTGACACTTGATAGGAATTTGTTAAGTATGCTTTTTATTTAGTACTTATCAGAAATTATTTTGCTACCAAAAATATTTTTGAAATAGAGGTTTCTAGTATTTCCTTAGATCAGAATAGTTGAATTTTTTTAAAACTTCATTTCAATTTACTTATGATTTACTGTTCAGAAAACAAGGAGGAAAACCTTTTGGAAAGGCGCAGGCGGTTGTCTCGTGATATCAGTAGATTGAAGGAAACATACGAAGCTCTCTTGGCCAGATTTCCCAACCTTCGATTTGCATACAGGTAACAGATTTAAACCTTAAATTTTAACATAGTAATAACCAAGATAAACTTTTAGTTGGAAGACAATCTGGAGATGTTATTAATGTTAAGATATTTGTATGAGAATTACTGTTTTTCAAAAAACTGCTCTTCCTTAGTATGAGCTGTTTCAGATGTTGAATGGGAAAATTATTGCGTAATAAAATGGCTACCAATTTAATCTCAATCCAGTTTTTTTTAATTTTTTTTTTAAATTTTTAAAGATTTATTTTTATTTATTTATACAAGCACTGGGTACAGTCAGAAGCGCGGGAGGGTGAGAGAATTCACCAGAGCCAGAGCGGGGAGCAGAGCAGGCAGAAGGATCGAAGTATACTGCTGAGGGGAGCAGCGGGCGGCAGGAAAGGTCTGCGCGCCATGTGGGACCCTCCTCCGGAGCCGGGGAGCAGCCGGGGATTGAACCAGCGCTGCAGAGGCTGCGGGCAGCTTCGCAACCCAGCGCTCAACTGCTGCGCCACCGAGGAGGCCTTCAACCAGTTTCTTAAAAGTTATTTTATCAATGTTAAATATTAACATTTTAAAAACTTTATGAATTTTTTCCATGGAAAATTTATAGCAATGTATGTATGAATGACTATAGCAATGTATGTATTCTATGTATGACTAAAAACATTAAAATTATTTATTACATTAAAAACAATATACTGGGGAACTTTTGATTGATTTAAAGCAATAACTGACTAGTCATCTGGAACATTCAGTTTTTAAGACAACATGCTTCACCTGTGTTCATGTCAATTAAATATGTTTTCAGAAAAGCTCTTGACTAATAAAGGACAACTTTTTCTATTTTTTCTAGCTAAAGATTGATTTTTGTCAACTTTTCTATTTTAGGGATCCAGAGAAGAACTGGAATAGAAATTGTGTGAAAGGACTGGTAGCTTCCCTGATAAGTGTGAAAGACACTTCTGCAACCACAGCTTTAGAATTGGTAGCAGGGGAGCGGCTTTACAATGTTGTAGTAGATACAGAGGTAAATACAGAGAATTTGTAATTGTTATTTAGATTGAAATATCATGTACTGCTAGAAGAATTGGGTACTTTCTTGATGTTTTAAGTTTCTCCCAAGGTTGCTTATTTTTACATGCTATTCACTCATTTACTTTCTGATTTTATTATTGATTATATTTACTTGTGTTCCAGTGGTGATGTCATGCTTAATTAGGAGTTTTGAATGCATATTATCAATCCTGGGCATTTGGTTGTTACGCATGGAAGGCAATAAAAATTTGATTATGAATTCCTAAACAATCACTCCTTCCATTTGGATATTTTCTGTCATCAATAATTTTTTTTTTCAAATGAACATTGTTTTAGGTTACTGGAAAAAAACTACTAGAAAAAGGGGAATTGAAGCGTCGATATACTATAATTCCACTCAATAAAATTTCAGCCAGATGTATTGCTCCAGAAACTCTGAGAGTTGCTCAGAATCTTGTAAGTCTTTATTTTTTTCTGCATCTTTATTAGAGGACATTAATTAAGAATAGGGGAGTAATCATGTAGAATCAAAAAATACTGTGTTACCATGCTTTAAAAAATTGTAACAAAATAGAGTTGGTTTTTATTCAGTTAGATGGAAAGTAAAGATAAATGTCAGACTAGAATTCTTCTTGGTATTTCAGTGTGTAATAAATCTTAAGTCAAACCATCTGACTATCAACTGATATTAAACATGAAATTTCTGATTTCTGAAATAGCTAAAGTTATAGAGCTTAAATACCAGAATTCTCCATGTTTTTGTTTCATGTCAGGCAGCTTTACACTGCCCACAGGGGCAACAATTACGGAAAATATCCATCAGTTTTATAGTCACGAAGCCGATCACTAGGATATCCAGTCAGCTGCTGAGGTAGATCTAAAGTGGCATGCCTACTAGTTAAAAAAAAAAAAAAAAAGATAGATGAGTACAGAAGGTAGATATAAAGGACTAGTATCGCTGTGTGGTATTGGTTAAAAACATAAAGCCAATCATAATGTCCAGCAGCACTATCAGTTTGTTAATGGCACAGGCATTCCAGGTGTGTAAATATAAAGTGCAATTCTATGAAACTGATAAATACATTTGTAATTAAGATACTAAAAATATAGTACACTTGCTGAAATTGAGAAATCTTTAATGAAATAATCTCAAAATCCAGTTGTGTCCATAATATCAAAAGGAGGATAAGTACAGAGTAAGTGAAAGGTGGAATTTGGGTTAGTATTTCCTTTGCTTTGAAAAATCACCTTTGGGTGGTCTCCAAAACTTAGAAAGGCACTTCAGCCTTGGGTGAAGTCCTGGCCTCTAAGTAAATTGGAATCTCAAATAACAACAAAAATAGTTCCACTTAGATCTCTTAACCAGATTTAGATAATGGTAACTGTTCTGTCAAACAAATGCTGAACATACCTTACCCAGTGCTACTTTCATTGTGATTTCTGCTGCTGCTCTTAAACTCCATAAAGGATAGTGATACAAAGTTCTTAAGAACAAGTTTTTCTAAAAAGAACAAGTTGTTCTGCTCATCTTAGTTAAAAAGGAAAAAGGGCAGAGACAGACATTATTACCAGGATAAGAGAGTTGTATCAAAACAAAGGGATGAGGGGCTAAAAAATTTTTAAGGGGAGCATTTTTTGCAATTGTGTTAACTCGATCCATTGCTGTGCTTTAATTAAAGTAGTATGCAACTAGTCCATTTTTAATTCAGAAACTTGGTAGTGGCTCCTACTTAGTAGAAATTCTTGTAATGCTTGGTACTTTCATTGTGTTTTACTTACTAGTAGATCTTTCAGTGTTTAAACATGAAATTTTTTCCCCTAAACTATTGAATTTTCTGTTAGTATTTTTTAAATTTCAAAAGTAATACAGTACTAAATATAGATTATTTTAATTTTTATTTTAATTCTTTATGGTTTATAAATATATTTGAAGGGAGAGGACAAGTATAAACTGTGACATAATCTATTTCCTTACAGGTTGGCCCTAACAATGTTCATGTGGCTCTATCCCTGGTTGACTACAAACCAGAACTTCAGAAAGCAATGGAATTTGTCTTTGGAACAACATTTGTTTGTGACAGTATGGACAATGCAAAAAAAGTGGCTTTTGATAAAAGGATAATGACTAGAACTGTAACTCTAGGAGGTGACATATTTGATCCTCATGGGACATTAAGTGGAGGTAGGTTTTATATTATTTTGTCCTTGTAATCCTGTGTGGGCAATAGGATGGGCGGGGGGCTTTCTTTTTCATTTTATTATTTTAAGGAGAATAGTGGAGTTGGTGGTTTAGTCCTAATCTTTGGTTAGAACCAGGACTAAAACCCAGGTTTTATGCTTACAAGCAAATAATCTAATTCCAGTATCTTGATGGAAATCTAAGGATTGAATTTATACTTTAAATACTTACCACATGACACATAATTAATATTGATAATCATACAGTGTCTTTTTATACCTCAAGGAATTCAGTCTAGTAAAAAATCCTGTTTCTTTTTTATTTTATCTTTATTTTTAATTATGCATACAATAATTGGGGAGTAGGCCAAGTTGCGGGGGATGGTAATGAGAGGATTCAGCAGGGACTAAGTAGGGAGCAGAACAGGTGGACCTACTGAAATACACTGTTAAGGGGAGCAGCGGGCAAGAGAGGAGAGGTCTGCTACACCATTTGGGATAGCTCTCTGGCCAGGAATCAGACTCATGTCACATGGCTGGTGATAGCTTGATAGTGCTGAGAATTCACCCCGCTCCACCAGGGAGGCCCTGTTTCTCTTATTCATCTCAAATGAAAGTATACTGTTTATTTTCTCTTGTTTTCTGTCCTATCAGGATAGTTTAGTCACTGGAGAATTCAAGTCTTTATTAAGTACATATTTAGTGTAACTACCCACTTTTTTTTTTAAGATTTTATTTTTGCATAGAAGAACTGGGGTGAAGGTCAGAGGTGCGTGGGCTGAGAGGATTCACCCCAGAGTAGGGAGCAGAGCAAGTTGATTTACTGTAATACACTGCTAAGGGCATCAGCGGGTGAGGCAGAAGAGGTCTTTCTGCACTATATGTGGGTTAGCTCCATGGCTAGGGATCATACTCTGGGCCATCAGAGTCAAAGAGCTGAGACTTAACCCCTATGCCACCAGGGAGGTCCCAACTACCCAGTTCTATAGGAAACACGTTAACTTCTAAATTGTGTTTATGCCACTCCTGTCAAAAGTTAAAAAAACAAAACACAAAACAAATCTTCCCTTAAGGTGGTGCTTTAGAAAGGAATTCTTAGTAGTTGATCATATTTTTCTTTTTTAAAGATTTATTTTTTTTCATTTATGCATACAAGAACTGGGGAGTAGGTCAGAGGCATGGGGGTGGAGGGGCTGGGGAGGGAGGGATGAGAGGATTCACTAGAGATCGTGGAGCAGAACAGGCCTATCTACTGAAATACACTGCTGAGGGGAACTGCGGGTAAGACCGGGGAGGTCTGCTGTGCCATGTGGGTTAGTTCCCTGACTGGGAATTGAACTCATGCTATAGTGGCTTAGCTTAAAAGTACTGAGACTTAACCCTTGTGCCACTAGGAAGGCCGGATCATATTTTTCTTGTTCCAATATTTGTCAAATTGTTTCCAGGTCTTTGTCAAGTGATCATGTAATAATAACAAACACTGACTAGTATTATGTTCCAGGCAGTATTGTAAGGCTGTTGGTGCTAGCCACATGTGGTTCTTTACATTTTACATTTTTAGTAAACTAAAAATCATTACTTTAGCTATACTGGTCACATTTCGAGGGCTCATTAATCACGGTGGTTAATAGGTAACTGGATAATAGTCATAAGGGACATGTCTCTCATTCTATAAAGCCTTATTCTAAAGACTTCAGATAATTAACTCTTTGAATCTTTGTAACAAATAAGAAGTAGACATATTACTATAAAAAATGCAGTTGTAGGAATTAAGATACAGATTGGTTAAGTAACTTACTAGTAACTGACAAAACTCAGAATTTCAATTTAGATAGTATGATTTCAGAGTTTGTACTTTTAACCAGTAGGCTATATAGTGCCTCTTGAGATATCAAGTGACTCAGTGTGTTTATTTTTTTTTAATCGAGATGTAATGGACAAATAACATTAGTTTCAGGTATACAGCATAATTTAGATACTTGTATATATTGCAAAATTATAGAAGTATTAAATCTGTCATCTTTTTGTTACATTCCGTTATATTCTTTGTGCTAACAGTTTAAGTATGACTGTTCTACAACTCTCAAATATACAACACGGTTTTATTAATCATAGTATTCCCATACTGTGTACATTATATCCCAGTGACATTTTATTTATTTATTTTTAAAGATTTCATTTATACAAGAACCGGGGTACAGGCCAGATTCGCGGGAGGAGGAGAGGATTCATCAGAGACAGAGCAGGGAACAGAACAGGCAGACTGACGAAATACACTGCAGAGGGGAGCAGCGGGCACGACAGGCGAGGTCTGCTGCGCCATGTGGGACCGTCGCCAGCCGGCCGGGATAGAACCGGGCGCTGCAGAGGTTGCGGACAGCTTCATAATGCTGTGCTCAACCACCTGCACCACCAGGGGAGGCCCGTGACATTTATTTTATAACTACAAGTTTATATCTTTGGACAACCTTTACCATTTTTTCACCAGCCACCTCTGGCAACCACCAATCTGTTCTTGTCTGTGAGGTTGCTTGGTTGGTGTGTTTTTGTTCTCTTTCAGCCCTCACACATATAAATGAGATCACATAGTATTTCTCTTTTCTTTGACTTATTTCACTTACAATAATGAGTGCCTTTGCTGTCCATCCATGTTGTCACAAAAAAGCCAGGTTTCTTTTTTTATGACAAGATAATGTTCCATTTTGCCTCTGTATGCGGGCATACCACATTGTCTTTATGCATTCATCCATCACTGGGCACTTAGGTTCTTGCCTATCTTGGCTATTGTGAATTATGATACAATGGGCAGAGGGTTGCAGATCTCTTGAGTTAGTGTTTTCAATTTCTTCAGATAAATAACTAGATTGTTTTCTTTAGATAAATAACTGGAAGTGGAGTTGGTAGATTATATGATAATTGTTTTTAACTTTTGAGAGATACCTCCATAGTCTTCCGTAGAGTCCACACTAATTTATATTCCCACCAGTGTTGGACAGAAGTTCCTTTTTTGCCTCATCCTCTAGCACTTGTTATTTTATTTTAAAGATTTATTTATTTATGCTACAAGAACCAGGGTATGGGTCAGAGGTGTGGAGGGTGAGAAGATTGACCAGAGACAGAGTGGGGAACAGAACAGGCAGATTGACTGAAATACACTGCTGAGGGGAGCAGTGGTTGAGACAGGAAAGGTCTGCTGCGCCATGTGGGTAGCTCCCTGGCTGGGGATCAAACTTGTGCTGCAGTGGCTGCAGATAGCTTCATAGCAAGGGGTTCTTAACCCCTTGCGCCACCAGGGAGGCCCTAGCAACTTGTTATTTCTAGTCTTTTTGAGAAAAGCCATTCTAGTAGCTGAGAGGTAATATTTCAGTGTAGTTTTGATTTGCATTTCTCTGGCAATTAGTGATGTTGAGCCACCTTTTCATGTATACCTGTTAGCCATCTTTATGTCATCTTTGGAAAAATAGTCTATTCATATCTGCCCGTCTTTAAATCAGATTGGGTTTTTTTGCTGTTGAGTTATATGAGTTCTTTGTGTGTTTTGGATATTGATCCATTATCAGATAGGATTTGCAAATATTTTCTCCCATTTTATAGGCTGCCTTTTCAATATTGAGTTTTCTTTGAAGAAGCTTTTTTAGTTTGATGTAGACCCACTTTGTATTAGATCCAAAAAAATCACCAAAACCAGTGTCAAGGAACTTTTACCAATTATGTTTCTTCTAGGAGTTTTATGGTGTCAGTTCTTACATTTAAGCCTTTACGCCAATTTGAGTTAATTGCTGTGTGTGGTGTAAGAGAGTGGTCAAGTTTCATTCTTTTGACTCTGACTGTCCAATTTTCCCAATACCATTTACTTAAGAAACTGCTCTTTCTCCATTGTATATGGCTCCATTCTGGGCTTTCTCTTCTGTTCCATTGATCTGTGCTTTTATGACAATGCTGTACTGTCTTGATTACTACAGCTTGGTAATATAGTTTGAAATTAGGGACTATGATACTTCCAGCTTTGTCTTTCCCCAACTTTGCTTTGACTATGGGGTCTTATGGTTCCATATAATTTTTTTGATTATTTGCTCCCTTTCTGTGAAAAGTGCTATCAGAATTTTGATGAGAATTGCATTGGATTGTATTGCTTTGGATCTAAATTGCTTTGGGTGTATGGACAGTTTACAATATGAATTTTTCTAATTAATAAGCATGTAATACCTACATTTATTTGTTTTCAGTTTTTTTCATAAATGTCTTATAGTTTGGAGCATACAGGTCTTTGAACACTTTGGTTAAGTTTATTCCTAGGTATTCTTTTTGATACAGTTGTAAGAGGGAGTGTTTACTTAATTTCTTTTTCGGTTGATTGGTATTGAAATTTATTGGTATTTTGGAGCTGTTGGTTTCAGAGAGTGGGGTCCTTGGTTTAACTCTGGGAAGTTTTACCAGCATTCCCCTTTCAGTAGCACCAGTGAGTTTTCCAGGCGAGTTTCTCCATGACACAGGGGTGTTAGTTATATCCAGAAGGGCAAGTTTATTATAAAGGGGGAAAAAGAATAAAGAATGGTTACACAGACACAGGGGCAGAAAGAGCTGCCCCTGAAAGGGACAGGTTTGCTAAAACAGAGACCTGCATAGTCACAGGCGAGCAGCCGTGGGGAGGAGAGCTGCCTCTAATCCTTTGCAAAGGGAGGAGGTCAGTGACGAGAAACACTGGCATGGTCAGAGGTGGGCAGGAGAGCTGCTGCAGGGAGAATGATGTCACAAGGAACACCTGCATAGGCACAGGCTGGCAGATGGGCTGCTGCCTCATGCCAGTACAGAAATTGCACGGACAAAGTATTCTTTTTGGTAGGGGCTCATTCCTTTGTGGAGTTGTTAACTTTCATTAGCCTAACTACTTCTAGGGTGTGGCTGGGTTGATTTCTAAGGACCAATGATTTTCTACAATGGCCCTCAAATCTCCATATCCCCACCTCTGGTTTGCACTGGTGATATTTTGTATAGCTGTCTGATACTTGCTGTAGCAGTTGGCACCTAAGGAATATTCATTTTGATAGCTGTTTTAATGACTATGTTAACCACCTCTACCTCTACCTCCAGCTACCAGCATTGTGTGAGCCTGGTCTCTCTTCTTGTGGTGCCTTCTTTCCAACCTTTCTACTGTTAACCTCCATCAGTATTAGTCTGTAGCAATGCAACCAGTTTTATGTATATTGATTTTTGTATACTGCAGCTTTACTGAATTCATTTATTAGTCTAATAGTTAATTGGTGGAGTCTTTTAGGGGTTTTATAATATGTAATCTGCAGATAGTGACATTTTTCATTTCTTGTAATTTGTATGCCTTTCATTTCTTTTTCTTGCCTAATTAGTCTGACTGGACTTCCATTACTAAGATGAGTAAAAGTGGCGAAAGTGGTCATCCTTGTCTTAGTCCTGATCTTAAAGGAAAAGCGCTCTTCTTGAGTATGGTGTTGTCTGTGTGTTTGTCATATGTGGTCTTCATTATGTCGAGGTGTGTTCTCTCTGTACTTATTTTGATAAGTTTTTTTAAAACTTTTTTTAAAAAAATATTTTATTTATGCATAGAAGAACTGGGGTGTAGACCAGAGGTTCTGAGGAGGGGAGCGTGAGAGGATGCACCAGAGACAGAGTAGGGAGCAGAACAGGTGGATTTACTGAAATACCCTACTAAGGGGAGCAGTGGGCGAGACAGGAGAGGTCTGCTGCGCCAAATGTGGGTTAGCTCCCTGGCTGGGGATGGAACTCCAGGCTGAGGCAGTGATAGCACTGAGACTTTAACCCCCATTCCACTAAGGAGGCCCTGATGAGAGAGTTTTTTGGTCATAAATGTGTGTTGAAATTTGTCAATTTTTTTTTTTTGTGCAGTTAGTAAGATGATTGTGATTTTTATCTTGTGTTTTTTTTTAATGCGGTTGTCACACCGATTTGTGAATGTTGAAGTATCTTTGTATCCTGGAATAAGTACACTTGATCATGGTGTATGATCCTTTATTTCAGTTTGTTAATATGTTGAGGATTTTTGTATCTCATCAGGAATATTGACCTGTGTGCAGAATGCTGGTCAAGTTCCAGCAACAGTGTTAATAGCTATAGGGTTACAGCTTGTATGTCACAGAAGTGATACAGCTCTCATGTCTTAGGAGTGTTACAGCTCTTGCTTTACAGCTCAGTATTACAGTAAAAAGCTTCACAACTGTAGTTAGGAGGGGGAGAAGTATGTATACAGATTCAAAGATTCACTGTTACATCGGCAAAAAGGGAAAGGGTAAAGTCAGTTTATTCCAAGTAGGTTTCAGTCATTGCAGTTCTGATTAACAGAAAGTTTGTCAGTGGTGATTGGCTGAATTTCAATTCTGGGTGAGACTTGTTCCAGTGTGGTTTCATTTTCTTTTTGACTTTAGACAGGTCTGCACATGCCCCAACACCCCTAGCCACCTCAGCATGCCTGGGACCTGAACTTTCAGTAGCCTCGCATCACTGGTTTTTTTCTCAGGATCTTTCCATGTTTTTTTTAACTCATAATCTATAATTGTAATATGTGATGTCCTTGTCTGGTTTTGGTATCAGGGGATTGGTGGGCTGGTAAAAACAAATTTGGAAGTAGTTCCTCCTCTATTTTTTTTGAAGTTTGAGAAGGATTAGTGTTCATAATTAATTGCATATCGGTACAACTTACTAATGTAGCTGATTGGTCCTGGACTTTTGTTGGGAGGTTTTAAATTGGTTTTCTCCTTATTAGTAACTGGTGGGTGCAGATTTTCTATTTGTTCATGATTCAGTCCTGATAAGCTATATTTATCAATGTATTCTAGGTTGTTTAATTTGTTGACAATCGTTGTAGTAGTTTCTTAAGTCCCACCCCTCAGCCCCCCCAGCATCAGGAAAATACCTTTCTGATTTTACTTTTTTGAGTCCTTTTTTTTCTTGGTAAGTGTAAAGATTTTGTCTTTTCAAAGATACCAGCTTTTATTTTCAGTGATTTTTTTTTTCTATTTCTCTAGACTTTCATTTATTTCTGCTGTGATCCTTCTTTTCTTCTACCTTTGAGCTTCATTTGTTCTTTTCTATACAAGCACTGGGTACAGTCAGAAGCGCGGGAGGGTGAGAGAATTCACCAGAACCAGAGCGGAGAGCAGAGCAGGCAGAATGACGAAATACACTGCTGAGGGGAGCAGCGGGCGGCAGGGGAGGTCTGCACGCTGAGTGGGACCCTCTCTTGGCGGTCGGGGATCCAACCGGCGCTGCAGAGGCTGTAGGCAGCTTCGCAACCCAGCGCTCAACCACTGCGCCACTGGGAAGGCCCTTCATTTGTTCTTTTCTTATTCTTGAGGTGTACTGTTAGGTTGTTAACTATTGTTTTCTTGGCCTAGAAAGACATTAAGTAAACAAAAGGAATCTCATGATCAAGTTCTCCACTACACAACTTAAGGTGGCTAGTATTGTAAAATTTTTTTCTGTAAATATCAAATGAGTAGGTGTTTATTTCACTGATTTTGATACTTTCAAAATCTGTACTTAGAGGGGCAGCAAATATGTCACTGTATCTTATTAATCTATCATTAAACCTATAACATTTTCTTGACAGCATAACACCTCTGCTTTTAATTAACTTGCCAGACGATTGTGGTAACAAAAAGCTCCCACATTTTGCGCATCATTACCGTAGGTCAGTTGTATCTAGTTCAGGTTATTCTCTTTCTGGAACCCATGATAAAGTAGAGCTAGACCTTATCTTAAATCTGATTTCCTTGGATTATGAATGGAGAGATACTTTTTATTTTTTAAAGATTTATTTATTTATGCACACAAGAGCTGGGGTGTAGGGCAGAGGTGTGTGTGGGGGGTGGGGGTGAGAGGATTCACCAGAGACATAGTGGTGAGCAGAACAGGTGGATCTACTGAAAGACTGCTGAGGGGAGCAGAGAGCAAGACAGGAGATACATTGCTGCACTATGTGATTACCTCCCTGGCTGCTAGCTTCATAGGGCTGAGACTTAACCCCTTATGCCACCAAGGAGGCCTGAAAGATACCTTTTTAAAGTTTCTTTTCAGAAGAGGTATTTTTCCATTTTACTGGCCAGAGTGAATTAACCTGGCTAAGTCCAGGGTTAGTAGTGAGAAAAATGAGACCTAGGAGGGATGGACCCGGTAGACATAGATGGTGTTTGTATTTCTTTTTTTATTTATTTATTTTTTATAGAGGCATGTTTTATTTATGTTTCTTTGTTTGTTTGGTTGGTTATACATGCACTGGGTACAGTCAGAAGCGCGTGGGGATGAGAGAATTCACCAGAGCCAGAGCGGGGAGCAGAGCAGGCAGAAGGACGGAAGTACACTGCTGAGGGGAGCAGCGGGAGGCAGGAGAGGTCTGCGCGCCATGTGGGACCCTCCTCCGAGCAGCCGGGGATCGAACTGGCGTCGCAGAGGCCGCGGGCAGCTTCGCAACCCAGCGCTCAACCGCTGCGCCACCGTGGGGGCCCTGTTTGTATTTCTTAAGGTTCAAGTGAGAAACCCTGTGGCTTTAGTAACATCATTGTAAAAGATTCAGTGCTGAATTAAAGTATAATTCTGTGATAACTTTTATTGTTTACTAAATAATTTAGTAACTTAATGTTTAAGGCCTGTTTGAATTTCTTACCATCAGGTGCTCGATCTCAGGCAGCTTCTATTTTAACCAAGTTTCAAGAACTCAAAGAAGTTCAAGATGAGCTGAGAAGCAAGGAGAATGAACTACAGTCTCTAGAAGAGGAATTAGCAGGTCTTAAAAACACTGCAGAGAGGTAAGACTTCTTTCTGCTGATTGTAGATTTTTGGGAGGGAGGAGGAGTGGAGACAAAAGTTTGCACAATAGGAAATGAAGGAACATTTACTTCTAAAGAAATACAACATACGACTTTCATGATATGCTTGGCTTTATTTAGAGTATTTGAAAACATTGCCTTGGTAATCTGTTTATCACATATCTTTTTTTTTTCCTGATTTAAGCAAAAGAATAAAATCAGCCAAATAGTCTCCTTTCCCTCCTGAGATTATACTCGCAACATGCTGCGATTCATGGGGAATCCCTTAGATAGGGTATCAGAGGATACTTGAGTTCTTGATTTGAAAGGATGTGATGCAATGTAACATCAATCAGGCGTCTACATTTAGCAGCATAATAATTGATCAGTTCTCTATAGGAGGTTAAAAAAAAAGAATTCTCGGGCCAGAAAGTCATTGATAAAATTGTTTCCTTACATGTCTTCTGTGGGGGGTATGAATATATATGTATGTATACCTTTCAACAGTAGTTCTGTTTTCATATTTAACTTTTTTCAAATTGGGATATGCTGTTTAACTTTTATTATGTAACATTATTCACTATTGGATACTTACAGAGGTGCTGTAAATACAGCAGTGACTCAGACATTCATCATCTCTTTCATAGGGTTAGGAGGAACAGACAAAAGTTAAATTGGTAAAGCATGTTAAATAATGCTAAGATCTAAAAAGATAAAACAGTAGGAGATAATGAATTACCCAGGGCAGGAGATGGAGAATTTCAGATTGGCTGGTCAGGGAAAGCTCACTGAGAAGACAGCTGTTGAATAAACACTTAAAAGTTTTGAGTGAATTAACCATGTGGTTATCCTGGAGGAAAGTTGCACTTGCTTTAAAAGCTTCAGGAGTATAAATGCCATACCTATACATTATTTAGAAGTTTAATCTTAATTGTTTTTCATTCCCTCTGAAGATGGTAAATGGAAATTGAGATAATAAAATGTTTGGTTTCAGTTTTCAGCATTATGGTACTAAGTCACTGTAAAAGAAAATTAAATGGAAAATTTTAATACATTTTTAGCATTCTTATTAATTGTGGAATTTAGGTCAAAGGAAACAGATTTTGAACACCGGAAGGGTCAACTAAAGGCATTCTTCTATGGACCATATTAAGATAATGTGTTATATTGTTTTTCAAAGTTCTATGCTCCACATTTTAAAACAAATTTAAAACTAATTTTAACTTCATTTTTCATTGCTGTCAAGTAGTCTCAGGTAATAACACTTAAAGGAGTATTTGTTTTCTAAATTGCTTGTTTTTTGCTTTTCCCCTTAAATTATGAACACACTACCTTGTGAATTTATAACTTAAAATTTCACTTCACCTGAATTAGCTCAAGAATTTCCAAAAATATGACTAAATACTTCCCATGGATCTGGGTCATTTAGTGTTGCTTATCATAGTGACCAAATCAGACTTCATTTTAATTGATGCCCCTGAAATGAGTCATCAAAACTACTTATTACCAGTAATAGCTTCTATTGTGAGTCTGTTATAGTTAAGATTCTGTAGTTTGAATGACTCAAACATCTGAAATGTTGTCATTTATAATAAACCTCTCAGATACCGCCAACTGAAGCAGCAATGGGAGATGAAAACTGAGGAGGCAGATTTATTACAAACGAAGCTCCAGCAAAGCTCTTATCACAAGCAACAAGAAGAATTAGATGCTCTTAAAAAAATTATTGGTAAGATAAAAACAGTCTGTGTTTAATCTGTTTCTGCTGATGTCCTTACGTATGGTATTACAAAAACCTCATATATTCATTTGAGTTATTTAATTCTTAGTACAAATTATGAGAGTTCTGCCCATTGTACCACTATACAGCAGATCTAGAATGTTTGTTCAACGTTGTTTCATTGTAATGTTGAGGGAAAAACCCAGCAAGAAGTTGACAAAAGGACATTGAGAACATGCCTTTATCGACTTCCTTTCAAGATGCAGTTTCCAAGAATCTAGCATGATGTTTTGCATTTTACCAATGGCATATGAAAAGTCTCATTCTCCTAAATCTTTTCCTTTCCAGACTTAAAATTCTCTCCAATCTTATGGTTGTGAAAAAACAGCTTTTTAGCTTTTTAATTTGCATTTCCCCGGTTGCTGTCGAAGTGTGGGGTCTATTTTTTTTTTTTTTTTTTTTTTTAAATAGAGGCATGTTTTATTTATTTATTTATTTACTTGTTTGTTTTGTTTATACATGCACTGGGTACAGTCAGAAGCACAGGAGGGTGAGAGAATTCACCAGAGCGGGGAGCAGAGCAGGCAGAAGGAACGAAGTACACTGCTGAGGGGAGCAGCGGGAGGCAGGAGAGGTCTGCGCGCCATGTGGGACCCTCCTCCGGTGGCCGGGGAGCAGCCGGGGATCGAACCGGCACCGCAGAGGCTGCGGGCAGCTTCGCAACCCAGCGCTCAACCGCTGCGCCACCGGGGAGGCCCCTGTGGGGTCTATTTTTATAGTTTCATGGAACCTTTCAAGTTTCTCTTTCAGTGAATTTTCCATTTGTTTCTTTTACCATGATTTTCTTGAGTTACTCATTTTGTTTCCATTGTTTTTATGTAAGAGTTGGTGTATCTTACAGGTTATTAGCCTAAAATTTTTGTTCCACAATGAAAAGTAGCATAGGAACGTGGACAGTCATGACTTTCAGGATTATATTTGTTTCTAGATGCTAACACTAACATGCTTGTTCTTATTTTCTTTGTGATTTTAGAGAACTTTTCCTGTGCTTCTTCCTAAAATACATTCTCAGTATTTCTCTAATAAGGGGGTTCTCTGAATAGAAATAAATAAGAACACAAAGTAAACTTGTTTATGAAATTACTTGTAAGCTTTTTGGCAGCTAAAATAATGAAATAATGCATTAGTTGTTATACTCAATTCTGGTTTAGGAAACTGCAGGTATATTGAAAAATGAGTTGTCATCCTTTTAATAAGTTATGGCTAAAGTTACCTTGTTAATTTCTTGACAGATTTTTAGGTAATTTATGTATGGCTCTGTGTGTCAGCATACCATTTCCAGGATAAAGTTGGAGTCTTTGACTTTTAAAGGCATTTTACTATTAAAAATTGAATTTATAAGCCATTATCTATAGTCACATTTGCCTACCTTGTGATGCAGAGGAAAGTGAGGAGACATTGAAAAACACCAAAGAAATTCAAAAAAAGGCAGAAGAAAAATACGAAGTATTGGAGAATAAAATGAAAAATGCAGAAGCTGAGAGAGAGAAAGAACTAAAAGATGCTCAGAAAAAGCTTGATTGTGCCAAAACAAAAGCAGATGCTTCTAGCAAGAAAATGAAAGAAAAGCAACAGGTAAATAACCATTTTTGAAATGGAACCAGTCTTTTAACATCAACATAATACTGAGGGTGATAAAGCATCATTGGTTGACCTTATTTATTATAGAAACTAAAAACAAAGTTTGCTTCTTGTAAGGTGCATAATTTATTTCTTAAATTTTAAAATACACTCTTGTCTGAGAGCCCTGTAATTGGGTGTGGTAATTGTGAGTATGGGTGGCACTGACTTGCTAATACTATAGAAAAAGCAAAGCTGCCTTTGGCAAATGTTTCCTTCTAGTAGACCAAAGCTTTAGGTCATGCAGTGTAGTTAGGTCCATATCAGCACTGACATTTCTATTTAATATGTGAATGTATGTGGTAAAAGAATGACGTAAGAAAAAGCATGTTATATTGGCAGAATGCTATCTAATTGTAATCTGACTATAGCTGATATCTTTTAAACAGTGCCAAAGTTTTCAGTGTAAAGATTCTGAATCACTAGTCTCACTGTTTCATACAGTTTCACTTAAAATCTGCTTTTCTTAGTAGTTTTTTTTTTATAACATGCTTTATGGTTCTGTCATTAAATAACTACATGAAAAGTATTTAATAGTCTGAAGAACCTAATGAGAAAAAAGAAAAATGAAAAACTGTTTACCTGTACTCATCTGTTGTGCATCATTCTCTTGTTTTCCTTTATGGAAATAAGACAGTCCCAATTTTAGATGGTTCTATGGCTCAACTTAGGCTTTTCCTGTTGGATTGTGGTGTGACAGCAGTATGCACTCAATGGAACCCACAGCATGACACTTTGGTGATGCTGTAGCTCCCCTCGGCTATTTCAGATTGTGATGTCTTCAACTTCCAGTGGGTATATCAGGAAGTGGCCCTGTTTTAAACTGTGGAAGATCTGCAAAAGGATAGAAGAATTAAGTTACAGAATTCTTTAAACCCATAAACATCCTACCCACTTTTGTCATAATTTTTTAAGTATAGGGAGAAAAAATACCTTTCCCCCTCCCCTTAGGGGAAGCAGTTTACATGTGCTCTTTGTGGTTGAGTAACTGAGCTGTGGGTCTTAATTGCCTTTCGTTGACATGGATATATTTGTTTTCATAGTCAAATCATGCCCAGACATTGTATTTTTTTTTTTTTTTTATAGGAAGTTGAAGCTATCACTCTGGAGCTAGAAGAGCTCAAGCGAGAGCATGTGTCCTATAAACAACAACTTGAAGCTGTAAATGAAGCCATCAAATCCTATGAAGGTCAGATTGAAGTAATGGCTGCTGAGGTGGCTAAAAATAAGGTAACATTTGCAATTTTTCCAATTTAAGTAAATCTTAATGTTTGAGGTTAGTGGTCTCCATCTGTACTTTTGAGGAGAGGTGAACATGAATATTACTGATCCACAAAGAGTCCTGAAATACTGCTTCATTGTTTCAGTCAGGGTCTACTCAGGAAAGAATAAACTAGAGTCCTTTGAATAGGCAAAGTTTAAATAATAATCAGCCTTGCACTGTTCTTACGGGGTAAACTAGAAAATCCAGAACAGGGAACAGCCCTTGCCGGTAGGACGGAGGCAGGCGACCACATAGCACACATGTGGAAGCCCCATGCCACCTGCAGGGCGAGTGACAGACCCAGCTGGGAAGGACGCAGGTGTGGGCACAGGCGGGTGCCCGGCCCCCAGACCTGCTGCAGCACCCACTGGCATGCCTGGAAGCTGCACGAGTGGCCGCCCCGCGCAGGCCGGGCTGCTGAAGAAGTACGTCGGGACTGCATGTGAAGCCTTCCTGTGTCCCCACTGCTCAACTCACGATGCTGGTGGGGGAGTCAGGAACATGAGGGGCGGGCTTGGGACTGCGGGGGCTTCTTTCGTGTGGTGGAGATGTTCTGCCATCTGCAGGTTAACGTAAGTCTGTATTAGAGACAGTTTCTGCGTGTAACTGAATGCATGTAACTAACAGTGACATGTCATTTACCCACATCAGAGCTGAATTTTTTGCCTTTCGTTGTCTATTTTATGTTTTTCCCTTGAGATAGTTGTTTTTAATAGTTCATTGTTACTAATAGCAGATGTCTTTTTTGGAAGATTCTTCCTTTTGTATTGCATTAAATTTTCTCTTTTTCTGCCAGTTGATAATTTTGCCTCCAAAGTAAATTTTTAAAATATCTAATTTCCCTGATTTTTCTTCTATTCTCACATTTTTCATCTTATTCTTCCTCCATTTTTCTTTCATAGGCATTATGTATTGCTGTTGTGCTTCTAAAGAGGAGTGGGGAAAATAAACCACTCCCTTCTTAATATTAACACTAACATGGATCCCTTAGTTTTAAAGGTACTTCATTGAGGCTTTACATTGTAATTTCTCTTTGTGGCGAACAGTAGCTAAGGAGACTATGAAGACATTAAGAAATGGCCATCTCATTGGGTAGAGGCAAGATTAAAACATTTCTGCTCAATCTTAAATGTCAGATTATAAGTTACACTTGCAATGCAATCTTTAACATTTAGACATACGAGTATTATAAACTTTTCTTTTTGTTAGTTAATAAACTTATTTTTCCTTTGGTTAATGTGCCCAGAGTACTTTTCACTTTCTTAGTCTTCAAAGGATTTAAACAACTAAATAATCTTCGGTATTTAGAGAAATGCAATGATTTTTATCTTCCTTCTGAAAAAGACCTGTTACGATACAAACATTATAAAGTAATTAAAGCACTTTGGGCTCATTCCGTTATCTAATCGTAATATTAGTTGTTTTTATTGCTCAAAATTTTTTCCTAATGAGAATACCTTTAAAATTCCCAAGTTGTTACTGGTGCTTTCAATCACATATGGAGATTGTATTTCTCACAGTTCTGCTTCGTTTCTCTCTAATCTAAATATGAGTTGAGCTAGGTTGGTTGGTTTGTCTTAGACAACTGTGTGAGTTGATAGAGAACTTTTTAAGATCTAGGATGAAGTAAAGGGACATATCACCAATCTATTCTACAAAAAAATCTTTTCTGTTTTGACCCCCTGGGATAGGACCAAATGCTGTGACCTTTCGTTGTTGCTCGTAAAGTCCATGTATCTACAGAGAGGAGGAAGAACAAATTCCAGCCTACTTTACTTTTACCCCTGTTCTTTGCCCCTCCTGGGTAGATGTCATTTGGGGTGGTGCATAAGAGTATCTCATTAACTACTCAGAAATTCCACTTTTCTGAGAGACCTAGTAGTCCCTTCTCTCTTCGGTTGAGTCCATTTACACTGTATCCAGTGGAAACTTGTTGCTTCTAGTATGAACACTACATCCCACCCCTTTTTGCCAGTTGAATTCTCCTATATGTAAATTCACTGACATTTTAATGAGGACATAAAAATGGAGAGGGTTAGGTGGCCATCTGCCTGTAATCATTGCTGTCTTGCCCAGAAGTCTGTTAAATGATCTCTCAGTGAACCAAATATATCTTTATTACCTTACTATACTGTTTATTTTAGGAATTAGTAAATAAAGCTCAAGAAGAGGTGACCAAGCAAAAAGAAGGAATAACAGCCCAAGATAACGTGATTAAAGCTAAATATACAGAAGTGGCAAAACATAAAGAGCAAAACAATGATGCACAGCTTAAAATTAAGGAACTGGACCACAACATTAGCAGACATAAGCGGGAAGCTGAGGATGCTGCTGCAAAGGTATGTAGTATTATTCATTTTTACCATTAATCAAAATTTTGCTTATGGGTTGAAATATGAACTGCTCCATGAAGCACTCAGTATAAATGGCAAAAGTACTGCTTATAATAATTTTGAGACAACTGTGTTAACTGTTATTCAACAGTACCTGTTTTCACCAAATGACACTCACTAATGTTTTGTATTTAATTTTAATTATTTAATCCTAACTACAAGTTATAGAATTACTAATGAATTAGTAATGATAATGTTGAACTTAGAATTCAGATAAACACATACTCTCAACTTGTAAAATAAGAACTTAGTTGACTTTAGAATATTATGAAGATCAATACTGTCAATTTTTGATGCCTCATCTGAAATCTGATGTCACTGTTTTTAATAGTTTCTTCCATGTATCACTGGCCCTTAAATATTTTAAAGGGAGCACATGCTTTTGCAGAAACTCATTGGTATGTATATGTATAGTTTTAGTAATTCATCGGTCACGTTTTTTTAAAAGATTTATTTATGCATACAAGAACTGGGGTGTAGGTCTGAGGTGAGGGGGTGAGAGGATTCACCAGAGACCATAGGGAGCAGAACAGATGTACTGAAATACACTGCTGAGGGTAGCAGCTGGCAAAACAGGAGAGGTCTGGTTAGCTCCCTGGCCTGAGATCAAACGCATGCTGCCATGGCTGGAGATAGCTTGATAGTGCTGTGTCTTTAACCCCTGCGCCACCAGGGAGGCCCATAGTTTTCTTAAGCTTGTATAACAGTTCAGTGCATTTTTAATCTTTCCTTAGCATCATAAAAATGAGGTTTAACTTCAAAACAATCTTTTCTACCTCTGCAAGAGTATTGACTGCCTGTTTATTGCTTGGTTTAAAACACATTTATTAATGACTGCATTAACCTACTAACCTAGTATTAGTGGGTTCACTGAAATATTATCAGTACTAACATTACTCTATAGTTTTTTTGGTCATTGAAAAGGCTAGTACTAGTGATTCCTTGGGGGTTTTATTTATAAAGAAAAGAGTAAAAAGAGGAACTTCAAGGGGACAGCAAAATTCAAGGATTCTTTAAAACAGTTTATGAAATACTGCTCATGGACTAGAAAGGAACTTAAGCCTAAAATTGATAATTTTATTTTGGATCCTGGAGGTGAGACCATGTCCATAGAATTAACAAGGACAAACAAACTGAGAAGGATTGAATTATAGCAGTGACAACCATACAGTTCTAGAAGAAAGTATTCCTCAAAGCACTGTAATTTGAAATGTTTAATCAGGTGTATTACGTGCAGTTACAAAAGAATAGTGGGGCGTCAACATACAGGATAGTTCTTTTTACTTAAGATTTTAATTCTGGAATAAATGTTAGGTATCTGTTACTAAGTCATAAGTTATTACTGTAAGAATTTCACAAGTTTTTCTCAAGCAATAGATTGAATTTGGTAGAATCTCAAGGTGCCTCATCTGACTTATATTTCATTCTAATGGAGATGTTGTTACCTATACTTTAAGGATTTCTTTATCAGTTGGCTCTTGTAGTGCTTACAGAATATCTTTTTGTGGTCTTTTATTTGAATCTATTTCAGGATAAAAATACTCATTCCTGTCAAAAATGAACCCACTTTTTTCAAATGAGTTACCGTCCAGTTTTTCTCCAAAGTGTTTTAGAATTAGTAAACATTTAAGAAACTGGTTTCTAAATGTAGGTTTATAAGCAATGATAGATTCTCCTGTTGTATGTGGCTAGGTATCCAAAATGTTGAAAGATTATGACTGGATTAATGCTGAGAAACACCTCTTTGGCCAACCGAATAGTGCCTATGATTTCAAAACTAACAACCCCAAAGAAGCAGGTCAGAGGCTTCAGAAGTTGCAAGAAATGAAGGAGAAACTAGGACGAAATGTCAACATGAGAGCAATGAATGTACTGACTGAAGCTGAAGAGCGGGTGAGTGTGTTCCTAGGACAATCTGGCCTCTCTGGTACATGGGTGGCTCTGATAGCTCTTTCTGACCTCTGAGGTAATGATTAGTCAACCTTTTATTTGATGTCCTTAGAACTGGAAAGAGAAAAGGGGGAAAGTGCTTATTTTCTTCTTTCTGCATTATCAGTTTGTATATTCTGTTGGACCTTGAATGGCTTTACCATAGGCTTGTTCTACTTATTCTTCGTGTAACTAATACCACCCTTCAGTCCATACCTCTGTATTAAGGGCATTCTATATAAGTAATGCCCAAAACTGTTCCGTACATAACCACTGTTTATACAGATGAGTCACTCAGCAGCATCTCCTCATTATTTGATAATGTTATCTATCCCTCCTACCATGACAGAACTTTATAGTCTGCAATGTCAAGAGCCCAGAAGCAAAAGTAGACACTATTCTTGGGGTCCCATAAGAGGAAGAAGTCTTACTTATTCTATACCATCCCCTATACCTTCTACAAAATTGTTTGAATTTGTATATTAACGTTCCAATAAGAATGAGAGCTCTAACACTGTTAGTAATTATGAGTTCAATTACTTTTAAATGTGTAGTAACAGTACCTGCCAAGAATATCTTATGTCAGATACCAAATTAATGCAGGTGTTGTGATCTTTGAAATGTTCCTGTCGGTTTTCATTTCCCCATAAAACTTTGCAACATATGTCATATTTGTGGAAGGAAATCTTTGGTCTGAGGTTCAGCTACAGATAGATATCTATATAGAGCTATATGCTCTTAGAATTCACAATTCCCATCTCCTTGCCAGAGATTGTTTCCATTTTCAGCATATGACTTCTTTTATTTTTTGTTATAATTTGAGTGTGTCCAGATAAATACTTGGGATTTTTCAAAGATAAGATAAAAAGATGGAGAAGTTTTAGGAGGTTGGCCATATGAACAGCCCTGGTTGGAGTTTTTCAGGGAGAATTTGAAGCCAGCTTAAATGTGAGGCTTTGGGGAGAAATAAGAGGATCTTTAGGAAGCTTTGCTGTTGTGTCCATGGTATGATTATCCTTCAGTATCCTCATTTTTTTTTTTTTTTTGTAGTGAACAGTTTTACATTTTTTGGGAAGGTTACTCTGAAGATGTGATGTTTGAAGCAAAACACAAGTTAACGGTTACGTCAGAGATAGAGAAAGAACATTCCAGCAAGAGAATGATGCAGGAGCTATATATATCTATAATGAACTTACTATGTTTAAGGAACTGAAAAAAACACCATAGGATTGGAGCATAGACAATGATGTTATAGAGAAAAAGACCAAATTACATAGAAAAGACCATGCAGGGCTTTTTTTTTTGCATTTACCTATGACATTTTTATCTTGGCTACCAAGAAGATAAAAAGATTTATTAGTGTAGCCAAATATTTCACAGCCTGTTCTATAAATTGTCTATTGAATTTTACATATAGATGATATACTATAAGTGAAACTATAAGGAGAGTATCTTATAGAAAAATATGTTTTTCATTAAGTATATTTTTTATCTTACTAGTATAATGACTTGATGAAGAAGAAGAGAATTGTGGAAAACGACAAATCCAAAATCCTTGCAACTATTGAAGACCTTGACCAGAAGAAAAACCAAGCCCTAAATATTGCTTGGCAAAAGGTATTTGAACCAAAAATATTATTTATTCTGTATGAGTCAAGAGCAAAATATGACCCATAGGTTTTTATACTGAGAGGTATTTAAAGGAATAGTTTATTTGCAGTAGGCACCTGCTGTCACCTTAGAAAACAAAACATTTAAAAGCCTGAGGTTCACTATTAGTTTGCTAAGGTAAGTTTTAGTCATTCCATGCTCCCATCATCTACTTCAAGTTATGCTAAATTCTTGACTTTCTAGATTTTTTCCATTTATCATTCTTAACCTTGGTATGCCGTTTGTCATCTTTCTTTTCCATGAAACCATATGTTCTTATATTTGGAAGAAGTCTTTTATACCATGTTCTATCTACTAGACCTCACACTCTACTTGATACGAGAAGCATTATCAGTTTCACGCTGAGGAATCTCTAGTTGTTGGAAAATTTCCCACAAACCATTCAGTTACACTATCCTTGGTTTCTTTTGCCTAGGCTTGAAAGAGGCTAAATATTTGATCTAAGAATGTTTGTAGAACAAGATTTGTGATTTCTTAGTATTTATAAATTTTTAATTGAATTTCAGAATTTGTGTTCTCAAGTTTAGTCAATCATTTTGTACGATAGATTAATAGTTATGTATTACAGAATAAGCAGTTAGTTTTATATGAATTGTCTTAAAACTAATTGTATCATTGACAGTTACAAAGAAACCAAAGCTTAAGAGAGATGAAAATTCTAAAGATGCTATATAGTCATAGGAAGAAAAGCTGGGATTTTCATTTTTTTCTAAATTGGAACCAAAATTAAAATTGCCTTTTGTTGGTAACTGCTGTCACCCTTGTTGCTTTCAAGAATTGGGCAGTATGGGCCTCCTCAGTGGTGCAGCGGGTTGAGAGCCACACTATGAAGCTGTCCGCAGCTTCTGCAGCGCGAGTTCAATCTCAGCCGTCTGGCGAGAATCCCACATGGCGAAGCAGACCTCTCCCGCTGTGCCCGCTGTTCCCTCAGCAGTGTCTTTGGTCAGTCCACCTGTTCTGTTTCCCGCTCTGTCTCTGGTGAATTCTCTCATCCTCCCGCACCTCTGACTGTACCCCAGTTCTTATATAAATAAGTCTTTTTTAAAAAAAGAAAAGAATTGGGCAGTAGACAGGAAGTTTAGTTCCTTTTTAATGTACTTTTATTCAACAAAATATCAGTTACCATTTTTGTTTTATGACAACTTTGTGGCAGATTTCAGGGTTCTTTATGATTATTTCTACTTCCCTGACTGCATGTATATTTCTTTGGAATAATTCCTTAGTTTTTTATGTGGAGTTATTACATAGACACTATACCGTTTGGTACTTAATAAGCCTTTGCTTCTTTTTTTTAAAAAAGATTTATTTATACATACAAGAACTGGGGTATAGGACAGAGGTGCAGTGGAGAGTGTAAGAGGATTCACCAGAGACACTGTGGGAAGCAGAACAGGCATATCTACTGAAATACACTGCCTAGGGGAGCAGCGGGCAAGACAGAGGTCTGCTGCACCCTATGGATTAGCTCCCTGGCCGGCCTGCCCCCTTATGCCCCTTTTTCCATAGGAACTTTATTTTCAGTATGGCAGTACTTCTATCCCTCTCAGTCTTGGTTCTCCTGCTTTACAACTTAGTTTCCATATTCTCTGTAGTATTTTTCTGTGGTTTTAAAATGCATGCAAATGTTGGCCCCATTGGTTTTTGAATAGCATGTAGATTTATTAACACTGAATCTGAGTGGTTTTGTCTCTTGTTTTCCCAGTGGTTCCTGGATTTAGTGCTATTATAAAATTAACTTTTTAATTTTTAACTGATTTCATGTTCCAAGGTTCTCCAAAAGCAAGTTAATTTGGTGACTGCTTGGTCCATGTCAGGCACTTTATTTTTTTAACACCACCCTCTGTCAGGTACTATTCTTGTATTAGTTTTCTCATTTAATCCTTACAGTGACCTATAAATACAATGCAGGTACTTGCTTTTGTTTCCAAAGCATAGTTAATTCATAAAGCTAGAGTACTTCAGGTGCTGGTGTTAAATATTATGCTTTCTTTCATTACTCAAAAAAAACAGTGGTCCTCTCCCCTTTATGCTGAACTTTGCCTAGCTTTGAAAATCTATCCCAGATAAAACTAGAACTTGGTTTTTCTGTGTGCAATTTACTTAGGATGGGAGCAGTTCCAAGTATGTCTGATAGTAAATCTATCCAGGAACGCCTCTTGTGTTTAGATTTCCTTGTTATTTCCAATATAAAGGTATATTTGTACTTGAATTTTGTGTGCCTGCACTTGAATTTAGAGATTTCCTTAGAGGACATGATTGGCAAATCCTTTGTCTACTAAACTCTAAGATTATTAGTCATGTCTTTGAAGACAGAGGGCTGAATTCTCAGTTCATTGGTCACTATCTGTACAAAATTACCCAGTTACAAGCTGGAATATTGACCTTGAATTTCTGTGTAGTTCCTACTATGACTGGTTCAGGGTAAGCTAATTGGTCTCTTTAACCTCTCTCTCGTAGGGTCCTCTCCCTATCCTTTTTGGTTATAAGGAGAAGCATATAGGAAAATAGACCTGGCTTTTTGATTTCATGCCAGGTTTGTCACATGGGCCATAAATTTTCACCCCTGGATTTAGAATACCAGACAACACAATGCACCTGCTGGGTTGCATATACACATATCAAGTTGTGTTTTTTCTTGGAAAACCAATGCGATTTTAATGCTTGTTTTTCATCTAGGTGAACAAAGACTTTGGTTCTATTTTTTCTACCCTTCTGCCTGGTGCTAATGCTATGCTTGCACCACCAGAGGGGCAAACTGTCTTGGATGGTCTGGAGTTCAAGGTTGCCTTAGGAAACACTTGGAAAGAAAATCTAACTGAACTCAGTGGTGGCCAGAGGTGAGTAATTCCTTTATAATATTGGATTTCTTCATTAGCTGATCTTATCGCTGCCTCCCAGTTTTGTTTTGCCTTGCTTAGTTATCTTTGTATGTAGAATTTAAGGAACCTAATATGATCACATATTGTGGTTAGAATATGACTGAAGGATAATTAACTAGAGAGTAAGGCAAAAAAAAATACAATTAGGACACAAAGTTGCTTTCAGACATTGGAAAATGATTAGCCCAGAAGTATTGCACTTGAGAAAAATGAAACAAAAATGCTGAACCCAGTGTTTACTCTGTCTTTCCCCACGAGAACACAGAAACCAGTGGTAGTCTAAAATTTAGTGAAACAGATTGGAAATTTGAGAGGCTCCATTGATCAATACCTTAGCATTGCCTCCATACTAACCTTTATTCTACACATATTACCCAAAATTCAGAACTTGAACTTTTCAAATTGATCTGCATGTAACTATCAAAACAAACAGGACTGTATCTAATAAAAGTTACTAGAGAGAAATCAAGAGAATATGACTTAGAGCTTTACAGAAACAGATTCAGAAATGACAAATGATTGAACTAGCAGACAGGAAAGTTAGAGTTATATTAACTGTTGCCAAGAATTACAGGCTTTTCCTCCTTTCCAAAAGTAATGTTCAGTATAATTGGTAGCTTATTTTTTGGGTCTGGGAATGTTTAAAGCTTTTTTTCCTTGTTAATTAGTGGCTATGACATTTCCAGACTCCAAAAATAATCGAATTACCTACCAAATCATAGCAAATAGGTTATTTCTACTTTTAGATAGAAGGGAAACTTATGTGGGGCATGAGAAGATGAGAGAAATGAAAGCTATTAAAGAAGTGGCATTTCTAAAGGTAAAAAGTATAGAAGAAATAGAAACCACTGCATGAGAGTAGCAGATTAGACACTGTAAAAGAAACGTGAGTGAATTTGAAGATGGGGCAATGAATCTATTTAAGCTAAAGAGGGAAGACAAAAAACTATGAAGAAATAATGGCACTAGTTATTTAAGATTTGACCAGTTCTGTGAACTCAGATTTGTGTTTATTAAGCCCCAAATAGGATAAATACATCCACAACTGCTACCTCCCCCACCACAATGACCCAGCAAAGCAGGCCATGTAAAACTGACCAGTTATTTACCAGCACTACAAAGGCATATTAAGTGTCATGGACCAAAGATAAAGGTGACTTTGAACTTGTCATCAAAAAACTATGCAAGCTCAAAGTCTGGAGCAATAGCTATAAAATTTTAAAAGAAAAACATGTCAAATCTAGGATTCTGTACCTAATATTCTCCACAGATTATACGCAATATAAACATTTTTTCAGAAAAACAAAACCTGGAAGAATGTGTAGTAGTAGACAGGAAGTTCTCAAGTGAAAGGAAAATCAGGGAAGTATCTCAGCCATATACGTGATTCAGAAAATGCACATATTGCTAGAAAATTAAAAGATTATGTGGCCCAGCTCCTTACCCGCAGAGAATCAGCAAATTAAAACCTGAGTAAGATTGTGAATATTCACATAATTAAAGCCTTCCTCTGCAGGATGTACAATCCATACGTAGTCCTTGAATTGTCCTCATGTGCCCTGTAATACTCTCACATAATTCTTACATATGTAAAAAATTTTTAAGAACTATAGAAAATTGTAAGACCTGTTAATTTTGTCATTTTTATGAAAAGCAGTCCACTATTTTCATTCAAATTGTTAATATTAAAATTTCTAAGTATTAAGAATTCAAATGACACCTTTTGCCTACTAAACCGAAACTGAATTCCACAATTTAGATCCCAGTATCTTGAACTGTTTTTGCCAAAATCCTGGAAAATAGGAAATATATGCTGCTTTCTTAAGGACCTAGAAATTATTTCCATGATTAAGTTGGTGAGATTTTTTTTTTAAATGATTTTTAAGATTAAAGCTCAATAAAAATTAGACACAGTAAGCCAGTGAAAAATAATTTTAAGTTACTAGAATGACGTCCACGCCCCTCAATTGAGGTGAATGTTAATGTGTTTTAGTGCCCTGTTTTCATTTCCGTTGCTAGAAATTTTGAACTCACCTCCCTAGACCTTCTCATTATTGCACACAATTTTTTGCCCCACTTACATGTTTTTAATACTTTAGTTATAATCTAATGCTTATTACTACATTCCAGTATAAATGCTTCCATAACAAGTTAGCGTGAAAACAGCTGCAGTTAAAAGGGAGGTGTGATTAGCGAAGGAGAATGGAAAAAGAACTATGGAATCTAAGAATAGGCCTAACTACAAATTTTCAATAAGGTGTATTTAGGGTTCCCTGGAGAAAATAGTTTATATATAGGAAGAGATTTATTACAAGGAATTGGTTTATTTTATTGTGGAGGCTTTGAAGTCCCACAATCTGCTACCTCTAAGTTAGGGACTTAGTAAAGCCAGTGGTGTGATTCAGTTTGAGTCACAAGGTTAAAGAACCAGGGTAGCTGATGGTATCGATTCTAGTCTCCATCTTAACAGCCCGCAAACCAGAACCAGGAGTGCAAAGGGCTGGGTATCTATATCTCAAGTTAAACAGTTAGACAAGAAGAGAAAAAATTCTTTCCTATATCCTTCTTTTCTTCCCCCCTATTCAGGCCTTTAGGACTACATGATGTCCATCGATCACTGGGAAAGGCAAAGTACTATTATCAGCTCAGATGCTAGTTTCATCCAGAAACACCCCCACAGCTACACCTAGAAATGATGTTTAGCCAAATAGCTGGTTGTCTTGTGATCCAATCAAATAGACAATCACATAAGGATTATATTTAGAGTAATAGGCTATAGTCCAGCTGCCTCTCAAAGTTTGAAGGAGGGCATTTAAATCAGTAGTAGTGTTACCAGTACCTTTTATCTTAAGTATATAGCCCTCAATCACCTGATCCCGTAGGCATCTAACAAATAATTGGGAAAGAGAAAAATTATTAATACATACATGATCTTTATTTAGTCAATGAAAATTTAGTTAACAGCTAAATACCCTAGTCACCTGACTTCAGTCTACTTCTAAGTATATAGATGCCAAATATAATCCTGATCATATGGCTGAAAATATTATAAACCTATTCTGTTCAAAATAAAACTCATTCAAGAGAGGAAAAAATAGAAATCTAAAATACAAGAAGAGTTTTAATATAACCATAACCAAAGTGTTGAAGTTTAAAATTAAAGATTCCTTTTTTTCCTATGGCTATCTTTCCGCTAAATCTGTACTATTTATAATAGCATAGCAGATTTCTTCAGTATTTTGGTAAAAAATAGTCAAATCAAGTTTGATAGACTCTCTTCTGATCTTTTCTTAGGTCTTTGGTGGCTTTGTCATTAATATTATCTATGCTCCTCTTCAAACCTGCTCCAATTTACATCCTGGATGAGGTAGATGCAGCCTTGGATCTTTCTCATACCCAAAATATTGGACAGATGCTGCGTACTCATTTCACACATTCTCAGGTAAGAATCAGAAATAAATGTCTCCTAGTTAAGTATAGTACTTGTTTTTCCACAGCTACTTAGTAGTGGTCACTTAATAAAATACTTAGGATTGAGGAATATTAAGATTTCATCTATCTCTTCAAATATGTATTTCAAATGGGTATAGGCGGAAAGAGGATTTGGTCTGTTGAACACAAGGGCCATGCATTACAATTGTTGGTTATAATATGAGGTAGAATCTGAGGTAGATTTTTTTTTAAATTTGGCATTCATTTAAATTTAATGGAATTACTCCCTCTAGTTTACCTCCTGGTGGATGCACTATTAAAACAAGAATATTTCAGGGCTATACCTAGGTTTCAGAACCATGTGGCACTTGATAGGGGAATCCTAATTTCTCCTGGCTATAAGAAATAGAGAAAAGCCCCTTGAAGCTAAGAATAGTTTTTGAACTGTTGTTATAAGACCTCTGGCTACAAAATATGGTTGGATAGCTAATGTATGGGGCAATTCTGGGGGCTTCACTCACAGTTATCATGGATGTGCATTTATTCTGGCAATTTTGGGGCAGATAACAGTGAAGTAGTACCTCTTTTAAATTATACAAATGTTCCATTTGAGCTGCTGGCAGTGCTCACCAACTTGAGGCCTTCCTTAATATTAAAATACCAGAGAAAAATATTTCACAAGGGCATTTAGAGCTAGCAACAAGCAGTCAACCGGCAGGAAATAAACAAACATGGGTAATGAGGCACTGAGGTAAAATTAAGCAATTTCTAAAACAGAATAGGAAGCTAGGATTCATTCATATTATAATTCTTCCTTTCTTGCATTTGAGAATTTGCATTGCTTAGAGCCAAGCATTTAAAGAAATATCAAAACATCTCCAAAAATAGTTCTTAATTTGACCCCAGTGTTAAAAATGGATGGCACTTCAAGGGTATTGTGAAAAATGTTTATGCTTTTTTCTCTTTTTGCTTCAAGTTCATTGTGGTATCCCTTAAAGAAGGAATGTTCAACAATGCGAACGTCCTTTTTAAAACCAAGTTTGTGGATGGTGTTTCTACAGTAGCTAGGTTTACGCAATCTCAAAATGGAAAGGTTCCAAAGGAAACAAAATCAAAGGCAAAAGGACCCAAGTGATCACATATGGAAGCTTCAAGTACAGATTTACTCCTTCACCTTGACCTGTTTTTTTAAACAAACTTTTTAGGAACTTGGACTTTATCTAATTTTATCTAATATGTGTATGTGAAATTTTAATGTTACTTAACCCAGATTTTCTTCCTTTATATAATCACTTATAAATGTGTGTAGATTCTTCTTAATTAGTGTATAACTATGGTCCAATTACTGTGGCTGTGATTTTATATATATCAAATGTTCTTACCCAAGTTTTTTTATATACTAGGAAACCTGAGATACCTGCTTGGTGTTAAATTCTATTTGTAAAAACAAAAATACAAAGAGACAGATTAAATTATAGAATATATATAGCTGATACTCAGCTTTTTAGTTAGTTTAATTCCTAAGGTAATATGTATTTTCTATTGCTAATAAAGTTATTCAGGTAAGGAAGAATTGCAAAGCAAGTAATGAACAGGGACAACAGAAAGCTATTTGTCCTTAGTTCCTTGAAGACACAAACCTTTAGATCTCAGATTTAGACTCAGATGGGAAACAGATCTTGAAACATTTCTCATTTTAATGATGTGTGTGTTTTTGTTTTTTAATGATGTTTGAATATCATGTTTCTATATATTCAGTAATTGTTCTCTGTAACCTTAAGTTTTAAAAATGAGTATTTTAATAGAAGTTTGGAGAAGCTGCTCTCTGCTGCACGTTTATCAGAAGTCTAGTGTTTTCAGAGATTTGTATCACCCTTTTCATAATCTAATCAGAAATATGTATTGGAGGAATGAGAATGTAGGAGTCAGCAGACTAAATCAAACTGTCTTTTTCCTAACTTATGATAAATATGTCAGTGGGTCCCTCTGTTTTACCAAAAGGACTCACAACTTAACCAGTGTTAGTATCTTCTGTTTTCCAGTTCAAAAGGATGAAGTTTCTTATAAGAATTCAAAGAATGGTGTTAACAAACACTAAGAAATATATATGGTATTCTTCGTATCTCTAGGTATATCACCAGAACAGTGTCTCCAAACTCTGAATCATAAACGCTCTGATGTTGGCTTTATTATTTTGACCCCAGGTCCCTTCTTCATAATATGAGTCTAAAATTCCTCGGTGCCAGTTAATCCTTTCCCTGATACATGCACATACTTGTTGGCACTAAGTTTAACATTTCTCATCCTTCATTTTCATACATTATCTAGAAGTTGCCAGGTAACAGCCTGGTAACCCATTGTTGGGACACATTGGAAAGAAAGAAATAGGAAATTAGCTCTAGCCACTGCGTAAGAAGGGAGACAAACCTATATATGCTGAGCCACAGGAAATCCAGTATCAGGATAAAATTTTTTTTTCAAATGTGTTGTAGATTGTTACATCATTTGCACTGTCACCAGTATATAGTATACTTATTTGACCACAACTCATAAATTTTAGTAATTCTGCTGTTTTAGTTAGGATTTTATAAATAACTTGTTGGGGTTGAATATTTTACCACGTGTACTAGTTTTTATTTTCCTCTGCAACAGATTGTCTACTTAAGTGCTTTCCTAATTGGTTTTATGTATCAGTCTACTCTAAAAATCCTCAAATATTACATTTTTGTAAGTAATGTCATTCTTTATTTGGTTCTAGGGCTGGGAAATGTTACCTCCTATTTTCTGGGGAATTTATGCCAGTTCTATATAATTCTTTAAATGTTTGGTAGAATTAAACCATCTGGGCTGGATTTGGGGGCTGTGGAGTGTTTGATAAAATGAGTACACTTTCTTTTAATAGTTATAGGGCCATTTGAATTACTTCATAGTGACTTGTGATAGTTTGTGTTTTAGGTTTTTATATATATATGTGAACACTTCTGTTTCATTTAATTGTCAGATTTGTGTGTGGAGGTCATGGTATTTCCCTATCCTTTTGATAGATCCAATTTCTGTATTCCCATTTATAGAAATTTGTCTCAAAATATTTGTCATTCTTAATGGAGGTTTGTAAGTTTTACTGTCTTCTGATAAACTCTGTTGTCTTTATTGCCAACTCACCGATTTCTGCTTTTATCTTATTTCGTTTTTTTCTGCTTGCTTTGAACACTGAGTTTTATGATGGAAGCTTGGATTACTGATTTGCAATTATTTTCCAATAAATCATAAATGTTAAATTTGCCTCATAATCTTTTGTCGTGGCACTTCAAGTCTGAGCAGAGTGTGAGAATTGTTTATTGGTGTGAGGAAGCCTCCACAGACATCCATGTTGCAATTAGGTGAAAGAAAACCTATTTACCTCACCAGAGAAGAAAAAGAAGACATCCCAATTGGGGAAGTGGAAGGGAAAGGTAAAAGGCTGGAATAATATGAAGAGAAATATGGTAAGGTCAAAATAAAACTTATTATTTGCAGATGACTTATTACATATTAAAAAACCCTAAAGACTCCAAAAAACTTATAGAGTAAAAGAATTCACTAAATTGCAGGCTGCATATAATCAACATACCAAAATCTGCTGCATTTCTATACACCTGACAACCAGAAAGATAATAAAACAATCCCATTACAATTGTATTAAGATCGAAAATACACGGGAATAAATTTAACCAAGGTGGTGAAAGCTCTGTACACTGAAACGAAGACCCTTATGAAAGAAATTCAGAGAGACGTGAATGTAAGATACTTCATGCTCATGGATTGCAAGAATTTGCATTGTTTAAAATGTCCATGCAGAGCAATCTACATATTCACTGCAATCCCTATTAATGTCAGTGGCTTTTCACAGAAATAGAAAAAATAAGCCTAAATTTTTTTATGGTACTATAAATGACCCTGCATATCCAAAGCAATCTTGGCCCAGAACAAAACTGAGTCATCTCATCCCTGATTTCGCACAAATCTACAGTAAAAACATCGATCAATGTAACAGAAGAGTGTCTAGAAATAAACCAGTGCCTGTACATGGTCATGTAGCATACGACACGGGAGGCAAGCACATGCATTGGGGAATACCCCTTTAATGTGCTGGAAAATGGGACACCTACAGTCAAAACAATGAACCTGGAACACTACCTCTTACTATGTACAAAATTAAAATGGTTTAAAGCCTTGACTGAAAATACCTGAAACCATAAAACTCAAATAGGCAGGCAAGCTCCTTGGCTGTTGGTCTTAGTGATTATATTTTGGATCTGATACCGAAAGCACAAATAAAAGGCAAAAACTAAACTTCAACACAGCAAGAGAAACCACCAACAAAATGAAAATTGAACTGACAGAATACAAGAAAACATTTGTAAATCATCTCACATAAGGTTAAGATATAGAATATATAACAAACTCATCCACTCAAAATCCAGTCAATAAATGGACAGGGTCTAAGGAGACTGCACCAAAGATAACACACAGCTGACCAGAGTTACCCGTAATGACCAGGAAAATGCAAATCGAAACCATAGTGAGAACCATCTCACACCTGTTAGAAGGGCAGTTACTAAAGACAAGAAACAGTGTTGGCGACAATGTGGAGAAAAGGGAATCTTTGTGCACTGTTCAGTGAGAGTGTAAATTACTGCACCTGCTATGGGAAACAGTCTGGAAGTTTCTCAGAACTATATGATCCAGCAGTTTTACTTACGGGTATCAGTCTGTAGAGAACAAAACACTAACTTGAAACATCACATTATTTATAGTAGCCAAGATACAACATACGTATCCTTCAATGTATGTATAAAGAAAATGGTATAGTCATGTACACACACACACCCCAAAATACCATATGAGCTCACAGACATGGAATCTAAAATTAAAACCTGAGCTCAGAAGATGCTGGCAGGGAGTTTGGGCTGGGTGAAGGGAACCAAAGTTACAAACTTCCAGCTACAAATAACTCATGATGACTGTAATCAGTATTGTTGCAAATTTGAGCCTTTCAGAGTAAATCTTAAAAAGTTCCTATCACAAAATAAAGTGACGAGGTGGTAACAGTAACTAGCTCTAGTGTGATCATTACTATACATGCAAATACTGAATAATACTGTACACCTCTCTTATGCCAATGACACCTCAATTAAAAAGAAAACTTAGGGCCTCCCTGGTGGCACAGCATTGTGGAGCTGTCCGTGGCCTCTGTAGCACAGGTTCGATCCCAAGCCGGACAGGGAGATTCCCACATGGCGCGCCAGACCTCTCCTGTCTCGCCCGCTGCTCCCCTCAGCAGTGTTTTTGGTCTGTCTGCCTGTTCTCCCCTCTCTGTCTCTGGTGAATCCTCTCACCCTGTGCTTCTCACCTGTACCCTGGTTCTTGTATAAATAAATAAGGCTTAAAAAAAAAAAAAAAAGAAAACTCAGCAAAGCTGTTGTAAACATAGCCTGAAGAGCCTTTCATCTGCTAATGAAAATCATAAAATATTTTATTCCCATTATGAAAATTCTAATCCCCTATGGTTTCACCTGTATACTTTCACATTGAAGAAAGTAACAGCATTCTTACACAAAGTTTTACAGAATATAGAAGGGAATGGAGTACTTCCAGGTGTTTTTTTTTGAGGCCAGTGTTATTCTAATAGTAAAATTTGCAATGACATTATAAAACAAGAAACTTATAAAAAGTCATGAACAGCAACAAAAATCCTGAAAATATTGATTATATATAATCAATTATATATAAAATTACTATGTATAATCAATTATATATATAAATAAGCCAACCTAAGTGCCCCCAAACATGAGTGGATCAATAAGATGTGTTCTAATATACACAACAGATACGTGTATAGAAGCATGTGCCATTTATAGCTACATGGCTAGAGCTAAGGGATAAGCTAAGTAAAATAAGTCAAAAGAAAGATAATTACCTGTAGAACTAAAACATACAGGGGGGGAAAGGATGAGAAAAAGAGGTGAGGGAGCAAAATGGACGGGTGTGGACTGCGGGGCAGGTGCACTGCAGTGGTGATGGGGCAGCGGTGATCGTATGCTTCCAAAATAATAATAATGGAAGCCAACATTACCCCAATAAAATAAACCTATTATAGGAACAAAGAGTCCTAAACTCACACCAGTGGATCATTTCACAGCAATTGAGTGAGACAGCATGGCTACTAATCTCCAAAGGTATGACAGAAGGGGCCATAAATGGTCTCTTGTCACCAGTTAAGGATGAGAGTTTTCTCCAGTCGGGAGAGCCTTCACATATTATTCTTTCCAAGACAACTTTTATTATGTGGTTTGTAGGATGAGCTCTTACTTGATAGTTACCATCATCCTCTAAAATTTTTAAACCTCAAGGCATAATCGTGTTCCATCCTGCCTGTCAGTCACAATGCACATCACTACCCGCTAAGCAGGCATTCTGAGTCCACCATTTTGTGGAGTTCCAGCCAATCTCCAACTGCCTTTATGAACCTCACATTACACCCAGCGCAACAGTAGTCACAACTCAACTCATTATAAAATGAGAAACTTATAAAACAAGAAACTCATTATAAAACAAACTTCTTTGTCTTTATGTTTTTGCTCGTGCCCTCAATACAGAACAGCCACTCCATACCATTCCTACAACATCCCATCCTTCAAGGGTCTGCTGAAAAGCCACCACCTCTGTGGATCCTTTTCTATTCCCTTCCCTCTTTCATAAGCTATCAAAATATTGTCCATAATAGTAGTAACTGAATACATCTTAGTTTTTCTAGGTGATTGAGTGCCTATTGCTATTAATGTTTTGATCTCAAACATTATTTGCTTTCTAAATGAATATAAGAGATGGTAAATGTTAAAGATGGAATACAGTGCAGTATTTACATCATATACAACTCATAATCCACTGTATGGAATAGTACGTTACTAGAATGAGATTAATTCATATTTACTCTGAAGAATTACTATTAAGATTTTGTCATATGACCATGCTGATGACGAAGTTTCACAGTAAAGTTTTATAAACAAAGATTTCATGGTAGAGATGTTTCCTCCAAAAAAAAAAAAAAAAAAAAAATAACATCCACCCTTTTCTATATTACATCTATTATTTCTATACTGTATCTATTAATTCTATTTTTGTATGCGTGAGAGGTATATAAATTGCCTAAGGTGTTTCAAATTGAAAGTTTCCCACACCCCGTACCTGCCAACTTTAATCAAAGACAAAGTTTAATTCCCTTAGTAATTTAGGTATAGAAATTTGCTGTATTGCTAATTACTTAGGATTGAAAATTCAAGGCAGATGTTAATTTGAAGAGAAAAAAAAAAACCTAATGGGGAAAAAAAGAATTTTATATTGAGATTGCTCCTAGCTCAGCATAGAGGAGCAGGTTTTAAGTACAACCTGATTACCTCCGTTTTGGGGACTGGAAAGAACGTGAGTAATTTACTTTTATAAGTAATTCTAATAGTTAGAGCCATTTCTTCTACTCTTCCTTTCACATATTTTCCATCAGGACTAAATGGACCAAAAATGCACTGTGCTGATAACCGCAGCCCACGCTATTCCCCGGTGGGTTACTGCTCAAAAATTCCTATGGTAAAATGTGAATTCAGGGTAAAGAGAAAAGAAATGAAGAGAACGTACATACAGGAGTTGCACACAATTTCATCTACTGCTTGTTTTTAACACCAAAGTTGCCATCATCACTCTCACAGATGAGGAGACACAAGCTCAGGGAAGTTAATTTGCTTCCTCGGTTACGGTGCAGCAGGATCAGACATGAATATGTCTTTTTAATTCCAAGGTTTATGATTTGTCAACTATGCAGTTTTTTTCTAATACGTTCCAACAAGCAAAAACTTTCCAAACAAGATTCACTTAAGTATGCATGAGAATAAACTTTGAAATAAACTTCTTTTGCCTTCCAGTCTTTTGCCTTCCAGTCTCATAAACCTACAATAACAACCCCCAAAAAACACAAAATAAGTACAAAACCACCAACAAAAAAAAAGTTTCGCTCTCTAGCATTTAATTATGCTGATAAAGGGTGGAAATATAGTTGTTGTGGAACAACCTACAGAGCAGGTCCTTTTTTTTTTTTCTTTTTTTTTTTCAAAGATTTATTTATTTATACAAGCACTGGGTACAGTCAGAAGTGCGGGAGGGTGAGAGAATTCACCAGAGCCAGAGCGGGGAACAGAACAGGCAGAGTGATGAAATACACTGCTGAAAGGAGCAGCGGGCACGGCAGGAGAGGTCTGTCGCACCATGTGGGACCCTTGCCGGTGGCCGGGGATCGAACCGGTGCTGGAGAGGCTGCGGGCAGCTTTGCGGTCCAGCGCTCAACCGCTGTGCCACCAGGGGACATCCTCCTTTTGCTTCTAGCTCATTAAATAAACCATGTAATAACTCATTTCCCCCACTGCTGTCCTCAGTACACACCACTATGACACCTGTTACAACGTGTTGTAATGTCATTTGGTCGTCACCTGCTAAGGTACACATCGTGTACATCTTAAGAACACCTCTGTTCTTTTCTCATGGCCTTTTGTATTAAAATATCCCTGCTTCATGCCAAAGAGAGTTGTACAGATATAAATAGTAGCATTCACGTCACCAAGCAGTGCTTAAGATAGTTATTTGTAGAGATAAATCTCCCCCATATGCATGTATTTCATTTTTTAACTTACCCAAATAAAAACAAAATTCTAAATACTGAGAAGACAATAAATATACACACACCCTGAGAATGTATCCTAAGGTTACAGGCTCCTGAAAATAAATCCCGATTCCTCCACAGAGATTCTAAAACTGCAATTTTTAAGAGATTGAACTATGGTGCATCAAAGATAGATGTGCATAATTTGTATAGAGGGTCATTACTCTCTGACAAAGGCAAGGTTCCATTGCAGCATTTACCTCGGGTTTTCACACATCCTCAGTATTTCTCACCTACACTCAGCTGTACTTTGTGTAGATTAAACTTCTACTCCACTTCCCTGAAAGGTCACAGCTTCAGAACATCCTGCCACTTACTTCGGGACTACGGAAAGTTAGCTGTCATAATTCTTCCATTTCGGTCTACTTTTAAATTTCTCAAAGTCCTATTAAAATATAAGTATAGATGGCACTATCTCTTACGAGCCTAACAATGTTGATAAATGTTGATGAAGTGTTAGAACACTGAATTAAGGCGTAGTACACATTGCTTGCATTTTCTTGACATATGAGGTAGTGAAAACAAATTTAAATGCTACCCTTACTAGGATAAACAAAACTATTCTATAAAATTCAAAATGTACATTTCTGATTATACATATATTATATGTGATATTATATATCATACTGTCCTACAGGTTCATTTGTCATCCCAACTAACCTTGGAACCATTGACTTATTTTAGCATTTTCAGTGCCTAACCTACTACCTAGCACTTAGAATTCAACAACTCAGCAATTTCAACTAAAGCCATTTCACATTTAATGTGCAATGCCTGGGCATAAAATTTAAAGCCTTGAGAGGTGAAGGGACCTCAGAGTTGTCTCCATGCCCAGCCCAACACATCTACTGCCTGCCTGCTTCCCCTAGTCAGTGTCCCTGACTGAATTTGTTCTTTAACAGTTACTCAAATTTTCCATGACATTCTACCTCTGTGTTCTCTTTCTTCTGTCCTTTATTCCAATCTCCGCCTTGAAATTTTCTGTGTAACTTCTAAGACTCAGATTTAATGGCATGTCTGTTGAAGCCTGGCCACCTGCTAGAGCGACTCTCTGCCCCTCTGACGTTTCTCAGTACCTCAACCTCTCAGAACACTTGCTGCCTCCTATTCTGTCCCTGTGACCTCCCCGGAAAGCAGGAGGACAGGGACAGTGTGTGATTCAGCTCTTTTCCTTAGTACCTGGCACAATGCTCAATTCAAAATGGTCAAGCACTCTATTTACAAAACATTTTTAAGACTTTTTTCATTTTTAAAGAAAGATAACGATTAATGAGCTTATAATTGAAGCTATTCCAAGCACTTGGACAATATCTCGAAGAGATGTCTTTGCAGGAGATTCACAGTGGTGCTTGTAGCCAAGCCAGCAGGCTCGGAGGCTCTGACTACTTCCTTCCAGCAGCAGGAAGTTGCATGGCCGATTACTGGAAACGAAAGACAATGCTCTTCCAGGGATAAAGTGAGAGCACGCAGAAGACATGAAAAAAAAAAAAAAATTGAATGTTGGAGAATGAAATTAACTGTGCCTTGTTTGTAGATTATGTAAATGGAATCAAGAAATGCATCTGGAAAGGCAGCCTAGCCCTGAATTGAGAAATGTCTATTTCACTTTAAACTCTGTCCTCTTAACAAACCTGATTTGAATGGAAAACTGATGCCAGAAAATCTAAACAGAAATCAGGAGAAAATAAGTAACTCCTAAAATATAGAAGAAAAATGGCAGTAACAGGAGAAAATATGGCAAGAATTACTAAAAAGCAGATGCAGATACATGACCTAACCTTGACAACTTAGCACAAGTCTAACAAGAGCAATAATCAGAGACATGGCTAAAACACTCCTCAACAAGGAAAAAACTGCCAACGCTGGTCAAAGGTGTTCCCTACATTTTAGCCAAAAATCAGTGGAAATGGGGGTCACATCTAAAACTATTCAGGTCTTGAGATGTCTTTTTTTGTCACAAAGATACATAACTAGATTAAAGCGTGATATAATTTCAACTTGAATTCAAGGCATGGAAACTGTCAATTATTTTCGACTCTGGGCACACTGAAAATACACTACACTTTTGCTGTCTCCTTCACCCAAACACAAACACAAAATAGACTTAATAGTACCCCACAGAGGGAATACAATTTGGCCTATATAAGGTGCTTGACTTTCAGAAAGTCTGGGTAACAGAGTACCACGATCAACAAGTCACTGTAAGGCCCCTCATTCTTCGCCCTGCCTCAGTTACTCCCCTCTTGCCTTCTTCCTGCGTAAACAAGCCCATTCAAGTTTTGCCTGCTTGCTGTTTGGTGTTTAATTACTGGCATATTCTAATTCTTCCTTTGCCCTTAGATCTGCAAGACATTTCCCCCATCCCCAAACCACATTTCTACCCCAAAGACCTCTCCCTACCCACTCCCAGGTCCATCTGCTTCTAGTACGACAGTCCAGGCTGACCCTTGAATCCCCTGCTTGTTTGGGAAGGAAATGTGGACCCCTACTCTATTTTTAGCACATAATATTCTAATCATCTGAGCAGAATTACTTTCTGCAAAATAACCAAGTTTGAAAAGTAATGTCAAACTAAGTAAACAGGCAGAATCACTTACATCAACGGTGCGCAAAAGGAAAAGGAACAATTCAGATGACTGAACCAGCACTCAGAGGACATAAGAAAGAGTGACCGGAACAGGAGTGAGCTCTAATCCAAGCTCTCCAATTAAAGATACCCCCAGCATGTCCCAGGCAAAAATACTTTAAAAGCCAGATAAGAAGCCTTATTATACATTAAGTTTACAGATAGAGCAACTGCCACAAATGCAAGAATTTCTTAAGACTAAATCTTTTAGGGTGAAAAGCAACGGATTCATGTGCTGCTACAAGACCTGTTTTAGCCACGTGCAATTTGTGACTGATTCCACTGAGGCTGTAATTAGCATTCTCCATGTTTTTACATTTTTCCCTGAGAAGACACACTCAAAGATGTTCAGTTCTAGTTAACTTCTCACCCAAATTATCATTCTTAATCCAAATACCTGTAACTTGAAAACACTCCATTTCTATTGGTATTTTCCTATAGCAAGTTTGTATTATTCAATGCTAAAATGTTTCAAAATGAGCTTTTTTTATTAAAACCGATGCATGCTTTTTGACTGGTGTGCTTCAGAATACAAAAAAAAAAAAGCAAGCAGCAGTTATTTGGAGAGGGAGGGGCACCCGTTGTAGGCTGCTTTTGTTAGAAACAGGCAGACAAGCTGTATGTTGATACTGCTGCAATCTGCCATTTCCTAAGAAGGAAAATGTCCCAAACTAAGTTATAAGAAAAATGGATGTGCATGGCAAAGAAACTCAAAATTCATATCTTATATCTAAAAATGAAAATTTATTCCTCCCCTTTACCATCAACAGTACTATATCCAGCCTAACTTGCTTTAGATCATTTCTGTGTTAGCCTTTCTTTTCTAATACTAGCAATTCCCTTCCCATTGCATCAGTATATAGAGCAGAAATTCCATCAGGCATTCTACTGTTTTGTATTTTCAATTAAATATTGTAATCAACATATCCCTTATTGGTTAGTGGACTTCTCACAAGCTAGATATAGCAAATTAACTTTTGCCTGAAACAAGACTCAGATTTGAATGCTAGAAGATGAATAGGATGTTGGTTCAAACTTATTTTTCTCTCATTGATGTTCTTTTATCATCAATAACTTCCTTCAAATACAACAGAAATTAATCTCTAATGCCATGCAATTATTTTTACAAAATAACTCAAGGCAATTGTTTTCTGTTGCATCTCACATGTCTAGTTATTTGAGTTTCAACAATGAATGTCTTAGTTTCTGTACATTTTGAACTCTGTTTAGAAAAGGTTGAATCAATTTTGCCACGGTCCACTTACCTACCTTACTCCCCTCTGGGTAGGAAGAAAATTATATCCTGAGGGAGGGCCTCGCTAGGTCACAGCCTTCTTATAAAGGTTTTCTTGGACAAAACACTAACATGGATTTTTCCTTATAGATCATTGCCTTTAGGAGAATACTATGTATGTTCTTTTTTCTTATATAAAAGTTTAAATGATTGATAAAAGGTTTAGAAGATAGTAAGTGAAAGCCTGATATAACTAATAGGACAGTGGTATTAAGAATGTCTTTATATTCAAGTAATTCACTCATGTTATTGTTAGAGTATATATTATGTTTTTAAAGCGAGGCTTATGAGGATAATGTTAAGAAAACAACAACTATAGATTTTACCAGAATTGGCTGCCGTGTGACACAAAGGTAAAAAAATTGATTGAACTCAAAATAAGGCTAGTGAATAACATGAAATTTCCCTGCTTCAACTATCTTTTTTTTTTTTTTTTTTTAAGATTTATTTATTTATTTATACATGCACTGGGTATAGTCAGAAGTGCGGGAGGGTGAGAGAATTCACCAGAGCCAGAGGGGATTGCAGAGCAGACAGAAGGACGGAAGTACACTGCTGAGGGGAGCAGCGGGCGGCAGGAGAGGTCTGCGCGCCATGTGGGACCCTCACCGGTGGCCGGGGAGCAGCCGGGGATCGAACTGGTGCTGCAGAAACTGTGGGCAGCTTCGCAACCCAGCGCTCAACCGCTGCGCCACCGTGGAGGCCCTGCTTCAACTATCTTTGACTCTTTTATTTCCATATAAGCTCAGTCTGAGCTGGTTGTACACATTTATATAAATCTGTTAGCTGTCCATCTGAAAATAAGAGGAAAATTCTAATGGCAATGAAAGTGTAGAGTGAGAATATTCAAGAAATAATTACCTACATATGGGTAAACACTGACTGTCAATATTTTGTATTAGGTTCTGCAATATAAAGTGCAAAGAATAAAATAATTAAAATGAGGGGAAATACACTTTAAAAACAATACAAGGCAAAACCAGAAATTGCGCACTTTCCTTTTCTCAATATTTATGAAATAAGAGATTGATTAAATGAAACTAGAAATGAGTGTCGAGAAGCAGACACATTGAAAGAAATCACATTAGGATATTTATGACACTAAACAAATAGGATTTAAATTTAGATTGAAAGCAGGGCCTCGCCAGTGGCGAAGCAGTTGAGTGCTAGGCTGCGAAGCTGCCCACTGCCTCTGCAGCACTGGTTTGATCCCGGCCACCGGCGAGGGTCCCACATGGCGCGCAGACCTCTCCTGTCTCGCCCGCTGCTCCCCTCAGCAGTGTGTTTCGTCGGTCTGCCTGTTCTGTTCCCTGCTCTGGCTCTGGTGAATTCTTTCTCACCCTCCCACGCTTCTGACTGTACCCAGTGCTTGTATAAATAAATAAATAAATCTTTAAATAAAAAAATTAGATTGAAAGTAGTTAAGGTCAGTCTGAAAACTCAAATCATACCCTTTAGTTACAGGAAAAAAAGGATGAAGAATGAATTAAAATATTTTAGCCAAAAAACTCAATTTATAATAATTAGTTCCTGAAGAAGAGTCCAGAAAAAAAGATAAGCCAGAAAAAAGATGTAATGAAGAATATTTTCTGAAATAAAGGCACAAGCTTAAGTGATCTCATTGAGTGTTTAATGCTCAATGAAGAAAAAACACTAGAAAAATCCTTTAAATATATATAAATACACAATTGAGATTTAATATATAAATAGAAGCACTTTGTGATAAAGTATAAAGCAATTTTATAAGCATTTTGGCAAAAATACTCTAGAAAAGAGAAAACTCTGAGCAGCCTTGATATATCCTCCACAATATTATACATCAAAAATATTTGAAATGCTACATGGGGAAGTTGTAACAGATGAATTCTATTCAACCAAATTGTTAATCATTTGAGGAAACACAATGTTACCTCAATTATGCAAAATTAAAGATAAAGTATCAACTCCATAATCTTCCTAGAAAACAATTAATAAAGCAAGCCTCTAAGAACAGACTATCTACTCAAGTGTTGAAGCAAAATACAGAATCACATAGGGAAGGTGCAGTTTAAAATGTTTAGCGGTGACCACTGAAATCAACATTGTTGAAAGTATTTCTGAAGTTAGGATTACCAAACAATACAAATGTAAAAATCAATTACTGAAAGAAAGCAATCAACTCACCTTGAGATAGATATACACCTGGCTGACAAACATCTTAGACAGAATCTCTGAAGTGCCCAAACTTCACACATTCTCATTAAAGAGTCACTGTGCAGGGATATTAGTTGGATGTTGCAGGGAATTAGACTTTAATCCTATTTCCAGGAATGTATACTAGCAAAGAGGTTAGCCAATAACTTTTTAGTTCCTATGTCTGTAATATCCCTGACAGGCATTTTAAAGATCTTGCTTGCTAAAATCTTATGACACTCTTAAAATATGGGTACCATCAGATCTTCTGTGAAAATGTAAATTGAATGCTAGGAAATCAGACTAGTTAAGTGATATTCCTATTGCACATGGAAAATAGAGCTGAGATTTTAATACATACTGTCTCGTTCCAAAACCTGGGTGTTCCCTGTCCACATCTCACCTCTTCTCACTGGCGGTCACTAATGGTTTCTTCAATCACTTTAGTTAAGACGAACCATGTTATTTTCAACTCTTCTTAGACTAAGTTCAGCAGTTTGACATTAAGAGAGAACTCCCCTTACTTTATATGCTAAGTGCAATATATAAACTATTCAAAAGTTATACCTATTTTGCTAGTTTTTAAAATCCACTGTGATTTCTTCTCAAAACACCAGAGAATCTTATGCCATATATATATCACCTTTAAAAACAACAACAAAAAAAAATCAGTCCACAACAATTATCTATGTATTTGTAACATCACACAGCAAATGAGTTCTAATCAAAGTTGCATATAGTTCAAACTATCTTAATGCTTTTCATTTTTAAAGTTTGAAAAACTACCTGAAACAAATTCAAGTAGGTTAGATTTATAAGGCACAATCGAGTGCCATAAAACAAAGAAGTTATAAGGCCCTGTAATGTTTACTGCATTTCCATTAGAAATCTACATTCTAATTATTAAGTGGTCATAAATCTGTATTTCATGGAAAATAAACTTTCTTTATAATCATAGTTTATTATAATTATGTTACCTTAGATTTATTGGGGCTTTAAATTTTATTAGAAGCATTAAAATGGAAGTAGAAACAATTTAGCTCCCAATTTACTGACATACTGTTAAAGAAAAAGTCAACTTCACAGGTCAAATTATTTCTGTGTGCATTTCAACATTAAGAGTATGTTGTTCATTTTGGTACAATCTATACTTAGAATGAGAACTTCTATGTCAAGAACTTGGAGACACCATGACTTAGTCCGGAATAAACCACTCTGGTCTATAACATTCAGAAATGCAGAAACAGCATTTGATATTGATATTTAAGAGTTTCCAAATTCAAAGATATTTTAGTAACCACTATGTATAGTCACCAATTCAAACACACACACACATTCCATCTTACATTCATAGTTCACAGAATAGTTTAGTACAAGCTTTCATTGGCCTTTGAAAAGTCATAAAACAATGCATCAGTTTTGAATATATCCTTATTTAAAAATTTTTGCCTTTATAAAAATGTGGTTCTCTATTGAAAACCTATAACATATTAAAAAAAATGCCCTACAAAATCTTTATCCACTGATAACCAGCTCACACTTAAGACAGCAATAACAAAGAAGCCAAGAATATACATTAGAGAAATCCTCTTCAAAAAAACAGTGTTGGGAAAACTGGACAGTGAGACAAGCAGAAGGATGAAACCAGACCACTCTCTTGCAACACATACAAAATTTAACTCAAAATGCATTAAAGACTTGGATGTAAGATCTGAAACCATAAAATACTTAGAAGAAAACATAGGCAAAACGCTCCACAGCAATGACTCATTAATGTCTTTGGTGCTTCAACTCCAACAGGAAGGAAAAAAAAAGCAAAAAATAAACCTAGCACTATAACCAACTCATCCAACTTAAAAGCTTCTGCACTGTGAAAGAAGCCATTAAAACAAAAAGATACCCTAGTGAGTGGGAGAAAATATTTGGAAATCTGAACTCTAACAAGGGGCTCATAAAAAAACAAAACAAAACAAGTCAGCACCGGGGCTGACTCGATCAGGGACATTTTGTGTGTCTGCAACACACCTAGACTGCATGGAGCTGGGAAAGGGCTGGCCCCACAGCCAGAGGTGAGCTGAAAAGCCCCCACAAGTCAGGCCCCATCTGGCCACTGGAGCCTAGAGAGGGATCCAGTCACTGCTGGGGCAGACCGCGGGTGCACAGAAGTGCTCTCCCGACTAATCATTTTAGATCAGGAACCTTTTGCATGTCTGAAACACACTTAGACTGAGTGGAGCTGGGAAAGGGCTGCCCCCACAGCCAGAGGTGAGCTGAAAAGCCCCCACAAACCCATCTGGCCACTAGTCTGAGCCCAGAGGGGGATCCAGCGATTTGGAGCCCAGAAGACAATCCTGCCACCGCAGGGTAGACTGTGGGATCATAAGACCCTCCTTGGAATTAAACAAATGCAGAAGGAGGAGATTCTCTGTGACAGCAACCACTAACATATTCATAGTACTACTGCCCTACCAGAATTCAGACATAACAGTTTTTGACTCAACTGGACCACTAGTTTCTGACGTCCCAGAAAGAGCACACCAAAAGATACTGGCCAGTACCAGCGACAGTGTCCCAATGCATAGGACAAATTAGAAAACAAGCAGCAGGGAGAAGAAAATCTACAAACAACCAAGCAAGTCCTCAGGGAGAAGACATACAACAAAAAGAAAATCACCCACCAGAATGCACAACAGTGACTTGGAAGAACTTATGAGCCTTCCAGAAAGAGAATTTAAAATTGCCATGATTGAACTGAAAGAAGTCAAAAATAATATGGGAAAGATAATCAACAATCAGAAGAATGCAATTGAGTCCCTAAAGAGGGAAGTGAAAGAAATGCAGGAGATCAAAGGATTAATGGAGGAGCTAAAGAACTCAGAAAAAAGCAGTGAAAGCAGAACAGATGAAATGGAAGAACGAATAAGTACTCTCGAAGACACATAAATAAAAAGAACCAAAACAGAAAAGGAAAGTGAAGTATGAAAGAAAAAGAATGAAGAAAGACTTTGGGAACTATCTGACTCCATGAGGAAAGGAAATATAAGAGTTATAAGAATCCCAGAAGGAGAGGAAAGAGACATAGGAACAGCGAAAATAGTCAAGGAAATAATTGAAGAGAACTTCCCAAATGTGAAGAAGGGGCTGAAAATAGACATACAAGAAGAAGAACACCAAACTTCCATGGTGAAAGGAAAAATACAGCAAGACACATAATAGTAAAGCTCCCAAGAATCCAAGACAAGAAAAAAATAGTGAAACTGACAAGAGGGAAGAAACAGATATCATACAAAGGAAAACCAATCAGGCTGACATCAGACTTCTCTGAAGAAACACTACAGGCAAGGAGAGAGCAGAGGGACATAGTCAACAGACTCCAAGACAACAAATGCCAACCAAGAATACTCTATCCTGCAAAGCTTTCCTTTCTCTATGAAGAAAGAATAAGGACTTTCCTAGACAAACAGAAACTCTGGCATTTCATTACAACTAAACCCCCACTCCAAAAAAATACTGTAAGGAGTCCTAAAGCCAGAACCAACAGAGGGATGAATAACAATGAAACAAGACAAAAAGAAAAAAGTTATTAAAAGAATAAATAAAATCAGAGAAAAGACAAAATGGCAAATACAGACACTAACATATCAATATTAACTCAATGTAAATGGACTAAACTCTTCAATAAAAAGGCACAGAATCACAGCCTGGATTAAGAAACAAAACCCAACCTTTTGCTGTCTCCAGGAAACACAATTTAACTACAAAAGATAAAAATAGACTGAAAGTGAAAGGATGGCAAACAATCCTACAAACAAATAGACCAAAAAGAAGGCAGGAACAGCTATACTTATATCAAATAAAACAGATTTCAAACTCAAAAAGGTAAAAAGAGACCCCAACGGTCACTATATTGTGATCAAGGGGACAATACTTCAAGAAGAAATAACACTCATTAACATGCACTCATTAAATGAAGGCGCACCAAAATATATCAGACAACTATTATCATCTCTGAAAACAGACATCAGAGAAAACACATATATAGTAGGAGAATTCAACACACCACTATCAACAATGGGTAGATCAATGAGACAAAAAATAAGTAAGGACACTAAAGCTCTAAATGAGGATCTAGAGCTCATGGGCTTAACAGACATCTAAACCCAAAAAAGGGCCTCCCCGGTGGCGCAGCGGTTGAGCGCTGGGTTGCGAAGCTCCCCACGGCCTCTGCGGCGCCAGTTCGATCCCCAGCTGCTCCCCGGCCACAGGAGGAGGGTCCCACATGGCACGCAGACCTCTCCTGCCGCCCGCTGCTCCCCTCAGCAGTGTACTTCAGTCCTTCTGCCTGCTCTGCTCCCTGCTCTGGCTCTGGTGAATTCTCTCACCCTCCCGCGCTTCTGACTGTACCCAGTGCTTGTATAAACAAACAAATAAATAAATACATGGAAAAAAAAGATTTAAAAAAAAAAAAAATAAATAAACCCAAAAAAACCTGAGTACACATTTTTCTCAAGCACACACGGATCATTCTCCAGGATTGATTGCATACTGGGACACAAGACAAACATCAACAGATACAGCAAGATTGAAATACCAACCATCTTCTGACCATGAAGGCATCAAACTAGAAATAAACCATAAAAAGAAGGCAAGGAAAAAAAAAGGCAAGGAACTCTCCTACCTCATGGAGATTGAAACACACACTATTGGAAGACCACTGGATTAATGACGTGATCAAAGATTCAAAAATACTTTGAGTTGAATGACAAGGAGGGCACCAATTTCCTAAACATATGGGATGCAGCAAAAGCCTCTATAACCATAGAGGCTCACATCAAGAAACAAGACAGAACTCAAGAAACAACCTAATCTCAAAGTTCAAAGAACTAGAAAAAGAACAACCAAAAAATCCCAAAACCAGTAGACAATAAAAATCAAAGCAGAAATAAATGAAATCAAAATTAAAAAAACAATTCAAAAGATCAATGAAACCAAAATTTAGTTCTTCAAAAAAATAAATAAAATAGACAAACCCCTAGTCAGGCTCACAAAGGAAAAATGGGAGAAAGCACAAATAAATAGGATCACAAATGAAAGAGGAGAAATCACAACAGACAGCAGAAATCAAAAGAATAATCAGAAACTACTATGAACAGTCATATGCAAACAAGTTCAACAATCTAGAAGAGATGCACAAATTCCTACAACTCTACAATCACCCAAAGTGAAATAAAGAGGAAATAGAACACCTAAACAGACCAATTACAAGCAGCAAAATTCAAATGGTAATCAAAAACCTCTCCAAAAACAAAGCCCAGGACCAGATGGATTTACAAATGAATTCTACCAAACATTCAGAAATGAATTAGTACCTATCCTTCACAAACTCTTTCAAAAAATTGCGAAGGAAGGGATAATACAACACGTTCTATGAAGCCAACATTACACTAATACCAAAACCAAACAAGGACAACACAAAAAAAGAAAACTACAGGCCAATTTCTCTAATGAATACGAACGCAAAAATCCTCAATAAAATTTTAGCTATCAGAATCCAACAATGTATCCATAAGATAATTCACCACAACCAAGTAAGATTTACTCCGGGGACACAGGATGGCTCAACATCCGAAAATCAAAATCAATGGAATCCAACGCATCAACAAAAAGAAATATAAAAACCATATAATATCAATAGATGCTAAGAAAGCTATTGACAAAGTACAACACCCATTTATGGTAAAGGCCCTTGAAATTCTTGGGATACAAGGAACATAAATCAACATCATAAGGGCCATACATGACAAGCCCATAGCCAGTATCATTCTCAAAGGTGAAAATCTGAAAGCATTTCCATTAAGATCTGGAAAAAGGCAAGGATGTCCACTCTCACCACTGCTTTTCAATATAATACTGGAAGTCCTAGCAATAAGACAAGAGAAAGACATACAAGGAATCCAAATAGGCAAGGAATAAGTCAAACTATCACTATTCGCAGATGTCATGATAATATACATAGAAAACCCCAAAAACTCCACAGAAAAACTAATCAAAATAATCAATCAGTTCAGCAAAATGGCAGGATACAAAATCAACATGCAAAAATCAGTAGCCTTCATATACACAGACAATAAATCTGAAGAAGAAATTAAAAAAACCCATCCCTTTTATTATTGAAACAAAAAAAAAAATCAAATACTTGGGAATAAACCTAACAAAAGAGGTAAAGGACCTATACAAAGAAAACCATAAAATACTGTTAAAAGAAATAGAAGACACAAAGAAATGGAAAGACATCCCTTGCTCATGGATTGGAAGAATTAACATTATCAAAATGGCCATCCTACCAAAAGCAATTTACAGATTCAATGCTATTCCAATAAAAATTTCAATGACATTCTTCAAAGAAATAGAACAATTACTGATGAAATTCATATGGAACCACCAAAAATCCCAAATAGCCAAAGCTCTCCTGGAAAAAAAAAAAAAAGAAGGGAATGCAGGCAACACACTGCCAGACTTCAAACTATACTACAAAGCCATAATCATCAAAACTGCATGGTATTGGAACAAGAACAGACACACGGACCAATGGAACTGAATAGAAAATCCAGAAATAAACTCACAGATTTACAGTCAACTAATGTTTTACAAAGGAGCAAAGAATATGCAATGGAGCAAAGAAAGTTTGTTCAATAAATGGTGCTGGGAAAACTGTGTTGTTACATGTACAAGAATGAAGCTTGACTACTACCTCACACCATGCACAAAAACCAACTCAAAATGGATTAAAGAACTAGACATAAAAACTGAAACCATAAAATATATAGAAGGAAATACAGGCAAAACACTACATGACATGCACCTCAAAAATATCTTTACAGACACATCACCCAAAGCAGTGATAGTGAAGACAAAGAAAACAGCTGGGACTACATCAAATTAAAGAGCTTCTGTACAGAAAAAGACAATAACCAAAACAAAGAGAAATCCCACCGACTGGGAGAAAATTTTTGCACACAACACTAATGATAAAGGACTAATCACAAAAATATACAAAGAGCTGATGAGACTCAACAAAAACAAAGAAAATAATCCAGTCAAAAAATGGGCAGAAGAGCTAAAAAGAAACTTCTCCAAAGAGGACATGCAAATGACCAACAGGCCTATGAAAAAATGTTCAACATCACTTGTAATCAGGGAAATGCAAATCAAAACTATGATTAGATACCATCTTACACCAGTGAGAATGGAAGATATTAAAAAACTAGCAACAACAAATACTGGAGAGGATGTGGAGAAAAGGAACTCTCCTGCACTGCTGGTGGGATTGCAAAATGGTCCATTCACTATGGAAAGCTGTGTGGAGATTCCTCAATCTGCTAAAGATAGAGCTTCCATATGATCCAGCAACTCCACTCCTAGGTATTTACCCAAAGGACACAGAAACATTAATTTAAAAGGGCACCTGCACCCCTATGTTTATAGTAGTACTATTTACAATAGGTAAGCTATGGAAACAACCCAAATGCCCAAACATAGATGACTGAAGCAAGAAGATGTGGTACATATACACAATGGAATATTACTCAGCAATCAAAAAAGATAAACACATGCAATTTGCAGCAACATGGATGGAGTTGGAAGGGATCATGCTCAGCGAAATAAGCCAGAAAGAAAAAGAAAAATACTGGATGATCTCACTCATAGCAGGAATTTAGAAAACCTAAATAAGGGACCAGGAAAAAGACCAATTGCAATAAAGTAAAAATCAAAATCAACAAGCAACTATAGACCAGAGACACACTAAAGTGGGGGCGGGGGGAGAAAAGGGATTAGGGTCAGAATAAGGTGGATGGGAATTGTATGGGAATATAACCAAAATAAAAATGCATACATTATGTAAAAATGTAATATGATGTAAGAATTGTATAAAATAAAATTATTTATTAAAAAATAGAATGCAAAAAAAATTACAAATGGGAAGAAGAACTAAATACTTTCCAAAGAAAACCTACAGATGTCCAATAGATTATAGAAAAATTGCTCATGATCATTTATCATCAGGGAAATGCTAATTAAAACCACAATGAGATGTCACCTCTCACCTGCAAGAATAGTCCATGTGAAAAAGACCAGAAGCAACAAGTGCTGATAAGATGTGGAGAGAAAGGAACCCTCATATACTATTGGTGTATCATAGTCCTCATGGATAAGCTTTACTTATTCTATATTGCAAATTAGACCACCAGCTATTTGAGTTCAATAACAATATTTTGATCTATGTTTCCCTTACACCTAGATAACGATTGATGAATAATCCATTTTTTTTAGTATGGATTTAAAAAAAGTAAACACAAGACTTCATACACTTCTACCTATTTTTATGACTTCTTGGAAATCAAAGTGATCAAATATACTTCCAAAACACAAGCATTTCATCAAAGAGAGACTAGGACTGCGAGTCACAAGAATTTGTTTCTCGTGAAGTTCATTTCTGGTGGATAAACAAATACCTCTGCAGTTCACCTATCTCTAGTTTCAAACAGGAATTTAAAAATACAGCCTCTGTAATATGGTTTCACTTTTTCTTTGCTCAAGATCCATAGCCCTCTTTTCTTGAATGGGAGATAAGTTCACAGATAAACAAAACCCCACAACATTTAGAAAGCATATTTCATAATAACTTCAGAGTTCCTTAAAAAAAAAAAGAATGAACGTTTTACGTGAGACAGCATAGTTTATGTCTACATGTTATTCAACATATTGTCTTATCTTGATTTACCTTATCTGTAGACAATTTTTACTCTTGTCCTCCAGATATATCATTTAAAGGCGCTTTCCTGATCCATGAAAACTACTAGAAACATTTTCATGCTGACATTTTCCACCCCAGCCTACCAGGGAGTCAGGTCGAGGTGAACTTTAAATAACAAAGCTGAATGTTTTATGTGTGCCTCACCATTAGAGAGGAGAACATTTATATTTTGTGTGAAAACATTTGACATGACTATAAAAGCTGCCGATTTAGGCAGACTAAGGCCAGTGCAAGGTAGGTGTCCAGCAGGGCCCCGGAATGGGGCAGGGCCTAGAAAACTGACCCCGAAATGGGGTCTTGAAAAGACACTGGTGTTAAAACAGTCCTTGTTCTGTCACCTGGAGATCTCAATTAGGCAGTTGTAGGTACAGCAAGGGAAATGCTGGAATCATAAGAGTCATTGTGGAGATTTCTCATCAGAAAAAGACTAGGTAGCATTTTATAAAAGTCATTTTCAGTTGTAAGTAAAAGATTCATAGTCTCTGAGAGCTTTTCTACATGTTTGCTGTCTATATACACACACACACACACACCCTCCATGCTGAAGAAATTTATTAACCACTCTGAACAGCTCTTATCAAGCCCCTCAATTATTTACATTTTTTCTCCCAAATTCTATTCCCTGTAAGATATATAAACCCTTTATCCAAGTCCTTGGTGTTCTGGACTCAACTCTCTTGTGCGTTTTTTTTGTTTATAATTTTTACTTTTGCATATTTAAGTACACAAAGCATAGTAAACAAAAGTGCACAAACCAGGGCCTCCCCGGTGGCGCAGCGGTTGAGCACTGGCAGCACCGGTTCGATCCCAGGCCGCCGGGCGAGGGTCCCACATGGCGTGCAGACTTCTTCTGCTGCCCACTGCTCCCCTCAGCAGTGTATTTCGTCTGTCTGCCTGTTCTGCTCCCTGCTCTGGCTCTGGTGAATTCTCTCACCCTCCGGCGCTTCTGACTGTACCCAGTGCTTGTATAAATAAATAAATAAATAAATAAATAAATAAATAAATAAATAAATAAATCTTTAAAAAAAAAAGTGCACAAACCATAAGACTATAGTCTGATGGATCAGAGTGAACACATCAACCCAAGCAGCTGTGGAATATGCAATCTTCAGATAAATAGTGTGAGAATTGAGTAAATTTGTGGTTAGTGTCCATGGAGAACTGAGTTAACTGGCATGGAAAAGACATGCTTGAGAGAATATTTTATATAAAGTTAAAATTTCATAGACTTAATAATCTCACTTTAAAAAATAAATGCATCACCTCAACTAGTCTTTTACAGAGTAGGCAAGCAATCAGGGTTTGTTTTTCTTTTTTAACACCAAAAGTTTTTACACACACACACACACACACACACACACACACACACCCCTTTTTAATTTTAATTTTTTTGAGACAATGTTGGTTTACATCATTGTATGTATTTTGAAAGTACCACTCCCAAGCTCCGAAGCACCAGAGTCCTCCACCATAATCCGCTGTGCTCCCTCCCCACTTTGTACGACCCCTCTCTCCTTATCCCCCACACCAACCACCCACCCCATGCCCTTCTGATTGCCTCAATTCTGTAGTCAGCTTTTGTGGATTAGTTTTGAGTTTAGCTTTATCTGACTCTTTGTCTGGTGTCTCTATATTCCACATGTAAGTGAAACCATCTGTCTTTCTCCTGACTCACTTCACTTAGTTGACATAATCCCTTCCATTTTCATTCACACTGCCACAAATGGCATAATTTTCTCTTTTGATCATGGAATATATATTGTGTATATATATCACATCTCCTTGATTCACTCATCCGTTTTGGGACACTTAGGTTGAACTTAAAATAATGTTAAATATGTAATGTATTTTAATCCATATTCTTATTTCTAACTCAATTATTTCCACTACCCCCTTTGGTAACGGGTTTAACTTGTTCCCATTCTACATTTGTATCTTTCTATAGATCATGTAGAGCCGAGAATGCTGAGTTATATGAATTAAAGCGAGAAGAGAGAATGTATGTGAATGGCATTTACAGTATCTCCCTGAAACAGAGACACCACAATCAATTCAAAGATTTAAGTAACTTGTACAGAAGTGTGTCTCCCTATAGTCCATGAGACTTTGTAGGAGCTGCTAAGGGTGGATCTGCTTTCAGGGCTGAGAGGATTATTAAATTCAATTTTGTTATAGAGGAGAGCCATGACGCTCTTCATTTTAATGGAAATGTTGCAAAGCAGTAGAATTTGTGATTTTTGTTCAATGTAATGATAGTGTGTTGTTCTGACAAGATTTTTACATAAGAAAAAAATGGGAGGTACTGAGGGAAAGAGATTGCACAGACAGCATTCCACAGGACATTCTTCACACTCCTACAAGCTCTAGTTCTACTATACAGGACAGTTTTCGGGTTGTCTATATTCCAAGTGGCTTTGAGTTCCTGTCCTGAATCTATGAGGGAAGTTTCACTGTTTTACTTATTGGGCTCTACTTTGTGGAAAGGGTGTGATGCTAAAGGAATAGATTTAAAACGTAAACACTTTTCTTCAGAATAGGTCTGCATAGTGTTAACCTATTCCGACTTTGCATGTCTTCTCTCTTAGAGTGTAATAAGGAAACAAAAATGAGAGAGGAGAGATTCCTGTTGTTAACTCTATCATGTTAGAAAGTCTGCTAAATGCTAAGGGTACGAAGATGAATGAAACAAAATTCCTTTCCTGAAAGAACTTAAAATCTAGGTCAAGTTTTTCTGACAAGTTTTTCTGACAGGTTTTCCACAAATCTGGATAGGTACTTTTTTTGCATTTTGATTTCCACATCTTAGCCCAGTTTTTGGCACACAGTTGGAAGCCAGGACATATATCCTGAATGCACGATTCCCATTGTGTTCCTGAAAATAATTCACAGGTCCCTTGGCTCATTTCAGCCTCATGTCATCCATCAATCTGACTTTACAGTCTTTCTAAAAATATAAGGCCTCTAGTAACTGACACAGTGGAGCCAATATTGTACACCCAAAACACTTTAAAGGGAGAACTCATGAGGATTTTATTAAGAATGCTTAGATGATGGGGTCACTGGGGTCACATCTGGTCCAGCCCTGAATATCAGGGGCAGCACAAATGTCATCTATTGTCAGTGGGTGAATCAGATAATAAGATATGGTGGCAGTATGGAGAAATGACAACAAATTATGACCATTAATAGACAATTGCTAAGCCTGTCCATTTTAACAGTATCTTATCCTCATTTAATCCTAGCAACATCATGCTCAAAGAAGCCCCAGCAGAAGCAGATGAAGCAACTTGCTCAGAATGCTTGTAAAGGCACTATAAAGATTTTTTAAAATTTTACTATCAAGACTAAAATATGAGAATTTGAAAATTAACTTAGAGCATTATCAAGGAATAGTAATACAGTCAATATTCTTGTTTATTATCATGCATTAATGACTTTAAAATTGTGCAGAGAGCACACAGATACTATTTTATATTTTGATGATATATGGATAGTAAAACCATTTTTGTTATAAAGCAATTTGTTCTCAAAAATGACTAAAACCCTTAGCATTTAAGGAATCACTCACAATCATATAATATTGAGATCTTTACTCTTCACAATAGAAACACCAAACCATTGCATTTATTCATAAACAGATCAAGTGAGTCACTTGTCCCACAAACACTTCAAATTTTATGTCATGGAAAGGCAAAAATCACTTCATGCATGAAAAAAACACAACTCTACAATAATTCAAAAACCCACCAACTAAATAAAAATGGTCTAGTAAAACAATCTACTGAATGTTCCTTGCTGTTGTTTTTTTTAGTTTTCTTCAATGTCATCATTCCAAGTTACAGAATAGCAATAACTTAGTAATATTCAACATTCTTTTTCAATAATTTATATATTTTTTCAATCTTCAAATTTTGGGGTTGAAACTCCAGTTAAGTTGAAGTAAGCACATTCCAACCTCTCTCTCCCATTTATAAAACTAAAAAGCCTACACAAAGTACATAAAGACAATGCATTAGAGCTCTGAAAAGTAATACCTAGCAGATTTGGGAGAAAAATAACCCATACAGCCTTGAGTCTCCTGCTTCATTTTTTCTTCCATGACTCCCACCATGTGTTTTAGAGAACTCCAAATCCATGGGTGCGGACAGAAAAATTACCAAGAAATGCTCTCTCCTTTCTCCTTTTCTGGCCAGAGGAGGAAGGGGTTGTAGAGGAAATTGCATTACAGAAGTTCTAAGCCACAAACACACACACACACACACACAAAAAGGCAAAATACTCCATGACATAAGCTTCAGAGAACCTTTGCAGATTCACTCCCAGCAAGGAAAACAAAAGGGAATTTAAACAATTATGATTACATCAACCAAAAAAGCTTCTGCACAGTAAGAGACTGTAACCAAAACAACGAGACACATCAATGAAAGTTTTAGTGGTCTAGTGGTCCTGGCCTCCCAGGCATCCCACACAAAGTAAAAGAAATTATTGCAACTTGAACTTCCCAATACAAAGAAAGAAGCACAATGACAGGTAGATTCTGAAGGCAGTTATCTTCAACCCCTGAGACTACCGTTTTGACTCCCATCAAGTGACATGGAAGCTCTCAGTGGGGCCCCAAAACAGGAAAATCTCTGTAGCCAGACCAGGCTATGTTGGAACAGCTTTGCCATCCGGAATATATGGCAGGCAGACAGGCCCTGTGGTATTACCATTTATGGGAAAAAGTACCATTGTTATAGACAACAAGCCCCAGTAGGATATTCACAGCACGCTCTTAGGGTGAGGCGAAATCATCTGCATAAACTTCATTATCTTCTGAAAAACAACTCCCATTGAGCTCCTGAGCCCTTGTACCCCTAACCACAGGGTATCAAGTGTGCACACAGCCCCAGCTGCCCATAATTAGCATTGCTTTCTCATTCACTAAATCACAGGTAGGCCCAGCAATAATCCATTTAAGATTAAAAAAAACGCTTCATCGAGAATCAAGCACAAGTCCTATATCAGCTCACTCAAGATCCCCATGTACTCCACAACATAGAGCCTCACCCTCAAATCACCACCCATGTCTGGATGGGGGAATCTCATACAGCTAGACAAAAGAGGAAAAAGCATGAGATTGGATCATGGATAAGCCAGTTTTGAGCATGGGGGTAAAAACTAAAATTGGTAGCAGCTGTACTATAGTTGTTTTGATGAAAGTCCTTGAAGACAGTGACCAGTAAAAATTCCCCCAATAAACAGAGACTGGAATACAACTGGCCACCTACTTTGTATTCATAGAGAGGTGCTGGGAAGTGAGACTATACAGAGCCTCATGGGCAGTGGTAAGAAATCTTGAGAGGCTATTCAAAGAGAAATATTGGAAGATTAGGGACAGTCAGTTCTCAAAAACAGGTAGGTAGAAGCATATGGCTAGTCAAATGGGGGTGAAGGACAAAGTGTAAAGATCTTTGCATCACCTGTAACACCCACCAAAGAACATTCAACAGAGCGAGAGGCACCAAGTAACTGCCAAGTCACTCTGATTATCTGGTTGACTTCAGCAGGTCTCTGTTGTCAGTTTATTAAACATTGACTAGTCATGACAAAATTATAATTACTTACATGTTTGTTACTTCTTATATGGGTGCAGAATACAAGATAGTCTGTTTTAGATTTAAAGTTATATAATTTATATGAATAAATTTATAATAATCACTTACTTTGCCCATAAGCCTCAGCACTGCCTCAATTCCTATTTCATTTGGGTAATGAATGTAAGCATCACTCACTTGCTCATCTGGGGCTTGTGTTACTGAAACAGGATCCACCATGTGCTGCCCTGATCCTCCAGCCCTTGCCCCAATCTGGCAATATCCAGAGACCAAATCAAAGTGATTTCCCCACAACATTCAAAAGATATCTCCTCAACCTGGCATCACAGAGCAAGAAGCTAAGTAGGAAAAAGTAGCCCAAACAGATGTTCTGAGACCCCTACAGAGACTCTTCAGAATGGAGTCTGGTTCACACTATCAAACAAATCGAAGTCCTCCGCAAAACTTACCTTGGTCCAGTAGTCAGAGTCACGCTGCAATAGTGTCCTGTCTCCGGCCTCACCAAGGAGTGAAGGACCAGACTCTGTCCCAAGGAGGAGCAAGGGCAGGAACATTGCAGACGTGTCCATAAGCCAGTAAGGTAACTGTGCTCTCAAGTTGTTCTGTCCTTTAACCTTTTCAGGCCTAGGTCTGGTGTCCCTGGAGCCTGTGTGAAGAGCCTGGGACTACGAGCCCTGAAAGAGGTGGACTCCAAGTTCTTGCTCCAGCATGCAATTCTCTCCAAGGCTTCTCTTCTCTTCTCTTGAAATGACCCAGAAGACCCTAGATGCTGGCTCCTCAGGCCTACCATTGAAAGCAGGCCTTGGTGCACTGATGTCTCTTGAGACCCACTGAGCCCAACTGCCAGTACTCTGTGATAGGAGCTGGCACTTACATCCAGTCCCACTGACAGGAAACACTTTTCTCACTGCCATGAGTGACACGGAGGGCAGTGTGGCGGCTGGTGGGGAGGGCACGGTTTGTAGGGCTCTCCTGGAAGGCAAACAGGAGCCCTCAGAGTGCGCCATCTGATTTCATGTGTGTAGAAGGAATAGATGCAAGTCCTGAAGACAGGGAGAGGTCTTTCCCGAAGGTAGCTTCACTCACAGGAGGTCAAGGGAATGGAGGAATCAGGCCCGAGATTCTGTTCCCGTGACTGTTCTTCTCAGAGGAAGCGTGATCCCTCCGGAGCTCAGATATTTATGGAGAGTCCTGGGATGAGACACACCTGGGCGCCCTGGAAGTGGGAGGTCCCTTCTCCAGATGCCTCCTCCAAGAGTTTGGTTCATGCCGCCTGAAACAACAGACACACAGTGCAAAAGGGTCTATACTTGTGCCCAATAGTGTGAATTTTCATGTAGCATTGTTGATTTAGCTAATATCGCTAGGAGAGGATCCAGAATAGAGCAGCGGTTCACTGGTGGAGGGAGGCAATGAGCATCAGCCGTAGCTCTGAGACAAGCTGCAGTGGTTGCAGTTTGTCCTACTAACTTTCCTCCTCTATAAAGTTCATTCAAAAAAGAGATCTATTTGAATCTTGTAGAAGTTGCTCCCAAATTGTGTATGAAGTAGATCTGATTTGCAGGCAAGAGGTAGATTTTAGTGGGTACTATAATACATAACCTAGATCTCCTTTCAACGATGGACTTACTGCTGCTGACAGCCTTCAGCTGACAGCTATTTCAGGGTCTACCTCAGCTTCAGGGAGTGACCTTTCTGGGTAATCCACATCAAGTGAATATGCATGATCATATAAAGTCCTGGCCACCATACCCCAGTTCAATTCTTATGAGGTTTTCTAGCTCTGGAACAACTTTTGGATCTTTGGGCTGTCACTGGCCCTGCTTCATAGCTCGACTTCTCTCTTTGCTCAATCCTGTGTCCTTCCCCTCCCTCTGCAGGGATTATCCCTAAGGCAACTCCTTAATAAGCACTGAGCAAACTAAACTGAGCATTAGGGTCAGTTTTTGGAGGAACCCAACCTGTGACAGTACCTCATATTGAATTTAAATTATTCAGTTTATTTGTTAATCTTGGTCATTTTCTTTTAAAATTATGCTTGGGTAATTTTCAGATTACCCATGTCTGGAGGCTTCTTGCTTCCTAAAACAGAAATTTAGGACTTAAGGAAACATTTGTTGTCTTCCTAGTTTTTTTCTTGTGTACAGTATGTTTCCCCCCTATAGTAATCTCAACCTCAACCTGTGTTTGAATATTTGCAATGACATCCAGAGTAGACAGTAATGTGTAGCTCTGATGTCCACCCATTCTCATACCAAGATAAATGGAAATCTGTCTCCTTGTGTCTTCTACCCACTTGTCTTTGTTTTGTTTATTAATCCGCTTGCATGTGATAGTGAAGGAGGACATTAGGTAATGGGTATAGGAACAGAGTGTCCCAAGCCCCTAAGTCCATTTATCAGCCTGGTTGAGAAGCAGTCGTTTGGAACCAGGAAGGCTCCCTTTCCCCCAACTCCAGCACCCCCCAAGCCCCAGGTCCATTTATCAGTCTGACTGCAGAGTTCAGAATACCAACTCAGTAACACAATGCTAAAGTAATGGACCAAAGCTAGTTTTGGAAAGGTAGGTAAGGTAACTTGGGCAAACTCAGTGGGCCTCAGTAGCCTAGGAGAACTGCAAACTCAGTAGCCAACTCAGTGAACCATGGTAGCCTATGAGAGAGACCCCACAGGCCCAGCCAATCAGCAAGAGACACAAGTTGGACATACCCAATGGCCAACCCCCCACTCCTTGCCCACTAATATTAGCACCTGCTTCTCGCCCCCTCAGTGATGGGACCCCTCTCCACTCACAGAGATTTCCTGTTCTTCTTCCTACCTACCTATCAATAAATCTCTTGCTTTTCTGTATCCTTGGTATCAATGTCGAATTCTTTCCTTGACAAAGACAAAAGCCAAGAAAGAGCCCGTCTGGAGTCCTGAACTTTGGCCTGCTTCAAAACCTCAATTAAATAGTTGCAAATTAATAAAAGTATCTGGCATGCCTTTTGCTGAATCATCTTGCGCTAGATAATTTCAGTTTCCCCAGTCATTCCTCATGTTTCAAGTTTCTTCACGATCATAGTTCCACCTCTCTATGAACTATAAATGGCTGACCCTTTAACATACAGAACTTACTTTTTTTTTGCACCTTTTAAAATTCCTTAAGGAACATATCTGTATTATCTATTTAAAAGAATAGTTTTAAGCAAAAATGTACAAATAGGGACAAGCCATAAAGCTGCTCCATCGGGATGCCCATGGGAAGGCCACTCTTGGTTCTTAGAACTTACTTTTTTTTTAAGCTGTTCTGTCATTCCCATTATCAAAAGCATCTTGTCCAGGGTGAGTATTAAAACAAACAAGTAAAATAAGGTAAAATGACTGGAAAGGTAAAACTTCAATTCATCAATCCTTTTCAAGTATGAATATACTTAAAGAAGTGCCCAAATCTTTTAATTCAATCCTCAAGTATAATAATTTGCCCATAATTGTTATGGTGGGAATTCTGTTCCTTTATGAGACTAATATGATTTATTAATGGTGTCATTATTCTGTGAAATGATTTGACAAATCAGAGGTAATTCAATTTTTCACTCTTTTAGTTAAAAGTGAGTGACTGATTCTTATTCTGATTGGCATCGCTAATGACAGTGTGGGACTCAGCATTCTGTGCTCTGTTTCAAGGACAGCAAAAGGGTGAAGTGGCTGCCAGTTTGACTGACATTTTATGCAAATGGCATGAAGCAATATATCTCTCGTACATGGCTCATTGAAAATTATAATTGTGCATTTAAAAATGTATACAAGCCATATTTTATATTGGCAGCATGTGTTTTGTGGAGCAGGTAACACATGACAAGAAATGAGGCTGCTGGCTATGTTAACGCATTTTTTTTTTCAAGAATGAAAAATATCCACTTCAATGAAAAATTCTAATTACTAAATTCTGTTTTTAACTGAGTTCCATAGAGAGCTACCATCCACATCTTTGATAACTTTAATGGCAATTTACTTTGGAAAAGACAATGATATGAGTCTTATGTTATTAGGAAGAAAAAACTCATTAAATTAATTCCCAGTTCCTAATTTACTTTAGGAAATTATTAATGTTGAAAAGATGAGTTGGGAAGAAGATTGATGAGTTAGTTTTCTCACAGAACACTGGGGTTATAAAAAAAAGGCAATGGATTTATCATTTTTATATTGTATGTTCTTCCTATCTTAATGAACTGGTTGACATTTACTTTGCTTGATTTTTATTATTTTATAGTTTGCTAAGAATTTGCTTACTTAGAGTTGCATCTTTGATAAAGAGATGTATGGAGATAGTGCATCTCAGCATAGTCTTTAGAGTTAAAGGTTTAAATTCCAATTCTGCTGCCTATTGGCTATGTGACCTTGGTCCGGTTTTAAGTTTACCTTTATTAGCCAAATATTTTTCACCTGTAAAATGAGAATGACAGTAATAATAAAATTATAAGCATTAAGTGAGATAGTACATCTATACATTGAGTGTTCTTAAGTGGTAGGTACTCTCATTATATTTTGGATGGAATAAAATTAAGAAACTTTGGTGCAATTTGGGTTCTTTTAACACAGGAGGAAAAGACCTTAACACGGATGTTCCCCAATACTTCAGGAATAGTAAGAGCAGAAAAATTCAGGTACTCTGTGCGGCAGGCTGCGCCTCCCATGCTGTCTCTTGACTTGGTCCGGGCATTGGGGGAGACTCCCGAGAAGCAGGGAGTTCCTGTGCTCCCCGGAAGAGGCAAAGTTGTACTTCCCAGAAGAGGGGAGTTCTTGCATTTCCCAAAGAAGATCTGAACTAGGGAGTCTCCTTGGCAATGCCTGCTAATGCTCTCCTCTTTGTTCTTGGTTAATGCAAATGTAAGTTAGTTATAAATTGGCCTGTGAAAACCTAATTAGGGACCCAGGTGACAACTGGCTTATTGTTCTTACACATGAACTATCACAAAAGAAGTAAAAATTGTTAAAGGTATAGTTAGGAAAGAAATGTTTTGGCCCTGAGAACTATGGAGAACAAGCTGCCCTGAACCAACTGTGCTTGGAAACCATAGCCTAACTTGGGGGGTACCTGTTTGCGGCAACAATACATTTCCTGGTGTATGCAAGAGGTCAATAGTTCGTAGGCAGTGTGGAGGTTAGGAATTTCTAGTTAAGAGTTAGACTTCAGTTGAACTTACATAGATTTGATGAGTTGTTTTAGACCACTTAGAAGTAATTAATATATTAACCAAGTTAATTGAGTGCTAGGAGATAGACTGATTTTAGTAATTGTATATAGAATAGGAATTTTACACCCACTTTGTAACTAGGAAAGTTTAATTGTTGCCAAATGTTGTGCTGTCTAGTATGATTGATCATGCTAGCAAATGAGCTGTACCTAGGAAACTAATTGTTCTTAGGTTTCCAAAGAAATGGCCTACAGGTGTAAGGCCAAGGGAGTCTTTACATGATCATGAGAAAATATGTATTGTCTTTGCTCTGCTTCAATGCTTACGCTGATGTAATCCCACCGCTGGCCTTACGGTATAAAGACCCGCTGAGACCCTCAGCAGGAGATACTTGCACGAACTAAGGTGTCTGTGTCTACCTCACTCCTACCTCACTCCACTCCCCCTCAGTCCTCCCAGAGCAACCTTGGCCGAGGCCGTCCTCTCCTCTCTGAGGCCCCTGACACAACTTCTAGCTGGAGCTGGTCTCCAGTAACGCTGACTCCAAAACACATTTCCTCTGACTTATTTTCACAAAATACAATAAAGGATCACGTGGAAAGGAGATCTGATATTTCTTGAGAGAACAATGAGAATACTTTTCTTTTGGATTCCAGGGAGAAACACTATGAGTCGACCACGCTATAAATATTTGATGAAGTAACTTCAAAGTGAGAAGGGAAGGAAAATGAATATTGATTTCATTCTATGTGCCAAACTCTGTGATAAGTATTTGTTTAAATCAGTATCACCATTGCCATCATCACATAATCACCATCCTAATAGTTTAAGTACTTAACATATGCTGTGAATTTACTCTGTACAATGACTTTATAAGGTATACATTATTTTGCCTACACTGTTGAGAAAAGCAAGGAAATTTTATATTACATATTTTAACTTTATGTTATAGTAATACATACATACATTTAAAATAAAAGGTATAATCACATTACCTTGAAATAAGAACTGCTAGTCTTAAAATAAAATTGTAATTATTTTCTTCTTGGAAGAAAATAATATCTTTATAATAAACACTCTTAAGCAAATTTTGCATAAGTCATTATCATTAGAACTGAAATTTGAGGTCAAAGTTTATGTAGAAATTTAGCACTCAGATAAATTGCAAACCTATCCTCCAGAAGGTTATGCCAACTAATTATTTCTAACAGCTCTATCGAATTATTAAAGATGTAATCATTTGTATCGCTTTTGGAAAAGAGCCAGGTTGCTCCTTTGTGGTGGAAACAAAAGGTCTTAGCTTCGGTAGAATAAAGACATGATTTTGAATCAGAGACTATTATTTGAAAAAAATATACTTTAGAATCTGAGATTAGAGATTTGGGAAGACAAATGAATATTGTTTGATGTCCCACTAACCTTATCTGAAGGGGAGTATGTGTGCAAAAATATTCTCTCCTTAAAACCTGGAAGCCTTGATGATTTGAACTGGAGGGGTATTCCGTTTATTTTCCTAAGTTTCCTTTCAAAAATGCAGTGGCAAGCTGGCACGGGGCAGGTACACTATGGATCTAGGCAAACGGGACAGGGGTAAAGGAGGAGTCCTGGAGCCCTCAGTGGCACTTTCAGGTTTTTGAAGTTCTTTCTACACTGTTTATAGTGACTTAACCAGGTGCAAGGCAGGCAGGAGTGCCGGGGGGTCTGGGGGCCAGGAGGCTGGGAAGTGGCTCTCTGGGCTGGTGCTGAGGGAGCGGGCAGGCAGGGGGGCCAGGGGCCCAGGAGCCAGGAGGCTGGTAGGCCTCACAGCCCCCATCAAATCTTTACTCTTTCTTTGGGCTCTCTGAGCTCTTTCTTTGGGCTCTTTGGGCTCTTTGGGCTCTCTGTTGCTCCTCTGGCAGACAATCTCCAACACACTCCTCTCTGTGGTTTTCTGCTGCAGCCCACCCACTGTGATAGGCCCCATTTTTTGGCTCAGGTGTGCCCATTCACGCATGCCCACACCATACTCCAGGTGTCCACCATCAGGCATGCGTGCCCCGAGCCCACGCTCCCAAGCGCCTCCTGCATTCAAGGCTGCAGGTGATAGCCACAGAGGCCAATGACAAAAAAAGCCTGAGCAATCTTCATTTACCCTACACTAAACTTTAGAAAGAGTAAGAAATTATGCAATATGGTATAATTTGTTGATAGTAATAGTTTATTGAATATCAAGTGAAAAGGCTGGTGTTTACATTTTAAACTAACATAAAAAAATAACTCATATTGATCCTTCTTTCCATTTTGTGAATGTATTGTATGAGAAGCCTCACACAAATGCCATGGTATTTAAATAGGGTAAGAGAATTGGGGGTGCGTTTCTGGAAATAAGTAGCATAGTCTCAGTAAGGCAAAAAAAAAAGGAGCATAGAAAGAAAGTGTTTGAGTGAGCTTGGCTTTAAGAAAAGAGAGTACTGAACAGACCAAGAGTATATTAAATAAGCAAGGACATTGCAGCACTGAGGATGAGATGCTGGTGCACATTAGCAGAAGCAGGAGTATCTAGAAATAAATCAGGAGTGGCTTCTCCCTGAATTTTGAGTGGGAATACAGAGATTTTATATTTCACAGATCTATCCAGCTTTTTTATAACCAGAGTTTTTGTCTTCAAAAGAGCTTTAAATGATAGAGGTAGTAAAAGGGTAATAAGTAGTAAGTATAATATGATTCCTATCTTTAGAGAAACTTCAGATGACAGTCCTGGTTATAAACAATTCAAGGCTGTGAATGAGGATGTGAGGGCAGATGGGTAGTAAGAAAAGGTTGACTCAGAATGCCAAACTGTTTAAATTTACATATATTTAAAAATACACATCTGATTATAAGTTTGCTGTTAAATATTTTCAAAAAAGTATATAGAAGATAATGTCATCCAAAATTTCACAAATCTTTTGATTCAAATGCAATGTAAATATAGGGCATATGCACAAGATTTTTACCTTTATATCTTAATTTGGAAATATGTAACTGGAGAGCTAACAGCTTAGATTAATGTTTTAGTTTCACCAAATGTTTGGAGGCTACGTTTATTAATATCATTGTCAGTCTTGTCTTATTATCAGTCTCTATGCTCTATGAATCTCACAAAATTATTGAAGGTGTTATTCTCACCTCTGAGCTAAGAATTTCTTTATATAAAATTCTTTGTTGTGGATAGGTTATTATGCAGCTGAACATAATCTAAACGAATGTCCTTTCTTAAAAGCTTATTAAAAATATATGCACAAAGTGGTTTACCACAACATCAGCCTTCTTTTGTTTAGAATCATTTGCTATTGGAAATTCAAGGTGAATACCTCTGGAGATAGAAAATTAATTGATCTAGTGTTTGATTTTGGGCTCAACACAATTGGGTACTTTCTCTGCCCTCTGATAAAGACTCTTTAATCTTACTCCTGTTGCTATTTCTTATGTTGCTAAGCTAGTTTCCTGATATATAATGCCCATGCAAACAATGACATAAAAAGGTTTATTCATTCAAAATATATCAAGTATTTAAAGCAATGAGAAGTTTCATTTTATGGAGATGTAGAACTTTGCAAGACATGCTATTTCTCCTTTTGTCTTGACCACAGAGAAGGTTCAGTCAAATATGCATCATAACTCTGGTACTCAGAGGCCATAATGGGTACACTTTGGGTTTAATCTTATCCTGTCTTTATTTCTCTCTCTTTATCCCCTGTACTTCATTTCATTGTCTATTTTATTTCATTAGTGTAGGGTAAGTGATTATCAGGCTTTTCTGCCCTCCCACCATTATGATTAATGATGGACCCCAGTGGTCCTAAATGCATGCCTGATGGCACACTCCTGGCATAGGGTGTGGGCATACAGAGGTGGGTACACCTGGGCTGAGACTGGGCTTATAAGGGTGGCATCACAGGGAACAGAACCACCAGAAGAGAAGAAGAGCGAGAAGAATGAAAGAGAGCAGAAGAGAGCGAACGAGACCACAAAAGAACGCAGGAGAGCGCAGATAGAGTGAAGATTCGCAAGGACATTGGAGGCCAGCCAGCCTCCTGGCCTCTGGGCACCCCTGCCTGCTGTATACCTGGTAAAATGGCAATAAAAGCCTGAAAAGCCACTGAGGGCTCCAGGACCCTCCTTTACCCATCTGCTCGGATCATAGAGATCCTGCTCTGTGCCCTTCCTGCTTCTAAAATTAGTGAAATGTAAGTTTAGCCATAAATTAAAGCTGAAATCCCAGTGAATTAACACCGCAATTGTTTATCTTTTGCTTATGCATATTATAGGCCAGCAAAGGCCTTTGTTGCATGCTCACAGCACAAAGTAACTACACCATCTGTAGCTGTATCATCTGAAAGATGCATTTCTTTTGTCATGATAGCAAGAGATCAGATGGGAAACATGCACATGCTATTTTCACTGTTTGCCAGTGAGTGATGTACTTCTGTTTATTTTTGTGTTGCTTCATTGACCAGAACTGATTGAAGGCCACTCCCCCTGGAAGCGGAGTCAGGAAATGTAAGGGTTCAAGTGGAATGCTTGTGAGCATATTATCTGCACCTCAGTATTTCGACAGGATTTTGAGCAGTATTTTTAGAATGCGGCAGATTACAAATAAGTCTTGTCGTTTTTGTCAGTCAAATGGTTAAATATCAGCAGTTTTATACAGTTCAGCTTAATAAATAAGTACATAATGTCATAAGCACTTTCCCGAGTTAACACTCCTTGTCCTCAAACTGCAGACCCCATTAGCAGCAGCAAACCTGATGCAAGTGACTGCAGTTCAGTGGCAGGAGCTATGACAGAGACCTGTGCAAAGCCTCAAACTTTTAGCAAGGGAAGTGTGACTAGTTATATAAGAGCTTGTTAAGGGAGGTGTCAGCTGCTAATTGTTGATGGTTATCATAAGGAAAAAGTAAGGCACTTCTTGACAGAAAGAATGACAAGCAAAGAGGCAGAGAAAAGGAAAAAAAATTGCCTTGTTTAGAAAAACCTATCACATGGAAAAAGTAAAAGAAACGCTAGCTTGAAATGAGGTCATAAATATAGATGGGATCAGGCGAGAAATGACTTGTATGTCATGCTAAGGAATTTTCACTTTTTGCTGATAGCAATTTGAAGTTATTTAGGCCTGATGTGATGGGATCAAATGTGTCTTTAGGGGTGAGGAAGGAATTACATTGAAGGATACAGTGGATGTTTCAAAGAAGAGTTTCTTAGGTACTTCCATGTTCCTTTTCAACGTAGACACAGTCTTTAAATTTTATACAATAAAATCTCCTAACTCTATAATAATCAAATATCACATGAATCTAGGCAAGAAAGGGGACTGGTGAGTATTGCACAGACCAGGTCTCTGGCTGACACTGAGGAAGAAAATGACTGTTGAAAATACTTAACCATGGTTGAAGCTTATCGCCTGAACCTTTCAGTATTCAAAAAGAAATACTGTTTTTGAAACCTTAGGAGTTAGATGGGACCTTAGAGGTTTCAAGGTCTAGACTTTTCATGTGAGAATTTTTCTTTATGTTTTAGAAACTTGAATGTAGTCTGCAAGTCTTTTGCTTAAATAGATACTTGAGTATCCAATTTATTCTCGAGACAGAGCATTCCATTAAGGAAAATTGAAAGTGTTTTGATGTTTTGTGTATATATATATATTTTTTTTTTTGCCAATACAAACAACAATACTTGAAAAATGTCAGGAAAAAGGAAAAGCAAAATACCAACCCAGAATCTGGCTAGCAATCCTAAAAAGAGTCTTCTCTATTTTAAATGAAAATATCTAAATGATACATGACTTCCCGTAATGGAGAAGAATGTCATTTAAAATTATAATGAACGATAACTACTCCGACCTTTTTATGTCTTTTTGTATTTGGGAGACAATTCAGATTAGCATGAAAATAAATCTCTATATTGACCTAGTCTATGAAAAAGTTTAGTAGCAACAAGGAGAATGAAAGAATGATATTTCAGAATCTTTGCCACTTCCAAGTAATACTAACACATCTTTGGAAATGCAGCTGCTAGAGATATAAAGAAGGGAAAATTGCCCCAGGTAACAAAGAAAGGGGAACTGTGTTGAGTGGGAAAACCTGAGGATGAGCAGCCTAATCCTTTATTACAATCTGCTACACATGTGAATGCTCGTGTGACTGATGACTTAGAGCTTTTCAATAAAGTTCCATTAGCCTGGTAAGTATGTGGGAATGCTTCATCTTTGACAATAGTTTTTGTTATCTTTCATGATGTGACTTAGGTGTCAACTAAGATAACCTAATATCTGAGATTGAAATTAAAATGGCTCAAAATCAAGTTTGTCCACTGGAAAGCTGCTAAATGATTGTCTATACTGTCTTGGGAGATTCAAAGTGGCATGGGGGAGTTGGGCTTCTCCGTTCCAGGAGAACCATTCACCTTGTGGTCTCTATTAAAGTGTCCTGTGTAACTCAAAGGGTTCCACCTTCTCCATCATGCTTTCTCAGCACAGATTTTATGGATCCTAAGGAGGCAAAATTTTGTTCTTATGGGAGAGGGGGGAGGAAGAAACCAAAAAGCTTACGCTTTTATGTATGAAGCATAGCTTTCATACATGAACAGATATAGAGTACCTCTGTGGTGTTAACCTGTCATGAGAATGCAATAAGGAAAAATAAAGACTCTCTCCTATTTTACATTTTCATGGGCTAATGTGTAAGGAGCCTAATGATGTGCAATATGGTGGTCCTGGTGGGAAGGAAGAGATTTGTGACTTTCCTAAGTCATAGATGCTCTAAGCTTCTGCTTCCCTTGACTTGGACAGTCCTACGTCTCTTCCCTCTAGACATGCATGCTGTCCTCCTTTCTTCCAGTGTCATCCTCAATACAAAATACCACTCTTTCCTTTTCCCTTCAAAAAAGATAGGTAAAAAAACCCTATATCATTCTCTTATCTACTAGCTGGTTCATAAAATAAGGTGCGTGGCACTTTGAAAACTGGATACAATTAAAACATTTTATATTTTTCTGAAGCCCTTCCTTATTAGAAGCTTCTATTAAACCCTAGCAACTATTTTTTACACTTTAAAAATTCTAGTCTTTAAATTAATTACCGTAACTCTCTTACCTTTCCTGCTACCACCCAATTGCCCTCACATTCATCTTCATACATTTCTCCATGTCTCACATGATGCTTTAACACCACAGCAATAAACTACATATAAATTTGGGGTGGGGGGCCTCCCCTGGTGGCACAGGTGGTTGAGCGCAGTGCTGTGAAGCTGTCAGCAGCCTCTGCAGTGCCAGGTTGATCCCGGCCGGCCAGCGAGGGTCCCACATGGTGGGCAGACCTCTCCTGTCTTGCCCGCTGCTCCCCACAGCAATGTATTTTGGTCAGTCTGCCTGTTCTGTTCCTTGCTCTGTCTCTGGTGAATCCTCTCACCCTCCCGCACATCTGGTCTGTACCCCGGTTCTTGTATAAATAAATAAATCTAAAATAAATAAATAAATTTGGGGTGGGGGCAGAGGGTGTTGTGATCAAAATGGCTTTTGATAATAGATTCTGATGCAATTAATATTTGAGACAAATAATCATTCATATAAAAAGATTCTATTAACAGTCACCATTCAGCTGGGAAAGGAATAATGTATTTTTATTAGTGATCCAAATCAATTATAGCTGGAAATTATAAAAGTGAAGCTAAACGATAAAGGTGAGAAAAGTGATGAAATACATGTGCATAATTCTTCAAAGAGAAACAGACCCTGGGTGGTAGACGCTGAGCAGAAAAGGTGCTGCAGGCTATGGTGGGTGGGGAAAGAGGCAGGCTCTGTGCAGTGCCAGAAATCCACTTCATTGATGGTTCTTTGTTTTATAGCTTTTGTTTTTTGGCTTTTTAAAGATTTATTTATTTATTTATTTATACAAGAACTGGGGTACAGGCCAGATTCACGGGAGGGTGAGAGGATTCACCAGAGACAGAGTAGGAACAGAACAGGCAGACTGACGAAATACACTGCTGAGGGGAGCAGCGGGCGAGACAGGAGAGGTCTGCCGCGCCAAGTGGGATTCTCGCTGGCCGGCCAGAATCGAACCAGCACTGCAGAGGCTGCGGACAGCTTCACAGTGCTGCGCTCAACCGCCTGCACCACCAGGGGAGACCCTGTTCTATAGCTTTTGATCAACCTCTAAAATCTACCCTATTTTGCCCTATGTCCCTCTACATTGTTTTCCCCAAAGTCTGCACTCTTCTCAGCTTAATTCATTTAAACACACTCCCAAAGTGCCTTATATAGTTTTTCTGGCTATCTGGAAGACATGGAGGGTACAGAGAAGTATAAGACACAGTCCCTGCCCTCAGGAAGACTTCACAGAGGAAAGTGGCTTTGAACTTAACTTTGAAAAATAGGCTAGATAATTAGATCAGGAAAAGAAAGGGAGGAAAGGGAACAGCATGTGGAAGAAAACAGAGGCAGGGACATGAATTGTAAGCTCAAATCTCTAGATTGATAGAATTTGCCTGAATCATGAGAAAGGCAGGGCATGCTTGAGGGAAGGCAGCTAAGGATTGAGGGAAGGCAGCTAAAGCTGCTTGAGAACAACGTGTTTTAGAGTGCTTCATTTCTACTGAGTTCCTGCATCCTCTGACTTTCAGCTCTAATCCTGAATGTTCCTGCAGTTGTCTCCTAATCCTAATTAAATGTATTTGGTAACTCAGGGGAGAAAAATCATCTTTCTTTTTTTTTAACTAAGCAATAATTACTGTAGTTAATAAGCTTATATTTATAGAGACAATGCATGCCTAATTACATCAAAATACAGCTCTCATTCAATTAATTATTGAAGCAAATATTTTGAGGCACAGGCTCTGCATCCAAAACAATTTAGTTAAGTTCATGGACTCATAAATAGAGCCATTTATTTACCATCTCTAAGACTAACATTTTTCAGTTTTAGAATGAGAATAACAGGAGCAACCTCATAAGATAATTTTTAAAATTCAAAGATAATTTATATCATGCCATTTTTGCTGACTGCTTTCCCCTTTGCTCTGTTCTTGCTATTCTCTGCCCTTCTCTATCCTCTTCTGTGTCTCAAGGCTGATCCTCACATAATGCATCACCCAGAGTGTCTGGTAGGCCCGTTTCTTGTTAATTCTGCAAGGCACTGGTAGGTAATAGGAGAAAAGGAGAAGGAAGTAGTTGGTCTTTCTTCTTTGAGTTTCTTCTTCATTATAATTCTGCTCACATGTCCTGGTTCTGGCACATTACAGCATGGGCCACAGCCTTCCTTGTTGTCCCAGGGTCCCTGCTCTTCAGTGCCAAGTTCTCACAGGGTCTTAGCTGCCTGGCTTCCCCTTTTGTCCTTCAGGCCTAAAGGTTGCAGTTGATGGCTTTCAACCAATTTTAGGTTTCTAGCTCCTAGGAGTTTTGTTATCTCTTGCTGTTTCTCTTAACTTTGCCCAGTCTTCTGTAAACAGTCCTTTCATTAAAGGCCTTTGAATTGAAACCAACTAAGTAGAATGTTATTTCTTACAGGACCTTGCCTGATGTGGCATGCAAACAATTGAGTGTACATCTGGCACAGTCCATGCTCACTACAAGAAACTATTTTTATTTTCATTCATTCTTTTGTCAATCTTTTCTAAGTGTCTTTCCTGCGATATGTTCAATAAATGCTACTTAATTTATTCAGTGTTACCTCATTCTATTGCAAACAACTATCACTTTCTGGCTTGTGGATTAGAGACAGACAGACATCTGTCAACCTGGGACTTAAACCAAGAGGACAACAGACATTTGTATGAAAGATCTTTTGCCTGCACATTTTTGAATCAGTTGAGAAATAGAGTTTGAAATCAAAAATCAAAATATCAGTTTAATTTTTTATAATCAGCTTTATTTTTTACAATAAAGTATATATATTTTACAAAAAATAAAATAATTTTTGGTTTGTGAGATTCATTCAAGTTGTTGCAGGTAATAAAATTTCTTTTATTTTCATTTGTATAGTATTGAACCTTATGAGTATGCTATACTTATTCTAACATTTATGCATATTTAGGTGACTGCTTTTGGTAGCTTTTACTAATAATGTTACTATGAATATTTTCATATGCACATATATTCATGTGGGGAATGGAATTGCTGGGTTAGAGGGTATGTATATTTTTAATTCTGCCAAATAGGTTTTTAAAGATGTTGTATCAATGAGGTTGCAATGTCCTCTTTCTCTTTTTATTCATTAGATTATATTTTATGACCTCACCTGACTCTGCTGCTCTCCTCATGAAAGAAAATCAAGGGGAGAAATCAGGGTCCAGAACACCCCAAGAGAGACCTTTAACATCATATGTATTTACAGCCATATCATTTAAATTGCAAAAAAACAAAACAAAAACAGAAACAAAAACAAAATCCTGAATCATATTTTAAGAGAATACCTTGAGATTAAGAGTAGAAAAGAGAAAAACTAACAAGTATGAATGTGAAGGTTAACTTAAAACAGTAAAAAAAAAAAAAAAAAAACAACCTAAAAAGAATTTCAGTGTTCACTATTTAGTGATGGATTAAATAACTTACAACCATGTAAGGATGTGCTCTGTATCTACAGTCAGTAAAAGAAATCACGACTTAAGGGTTTTTTTAAGGCAAGTTGCAAAACAGTATGCATGATATGAAACTATACAGAGCAAACTCTCTACAAGTAGAGAATTCATTCTGGAAGGATAGTCACTGAAACACCGATAGTGGCGCTTCTTATACCTGGGTGAAAAGATTGGTGGTAGAGATGGTAAGGGGGATTTTGTTCTTTCTAGCACTTGAATTTTCCATACAAACTAATACTTTCTTTGAAAACAGAAAAATAATTTTAACAAAAAAATCTACTTGAAAAGTGAAGAAATGTTGTACCAGCCAAAGCTGCTCTCTGTTAGGCATCAAATTTAAAGATAGAAGCATAAAAAAAAAGGTTGCAGGGGCTTATGTATAAAAATATTAATAATTATTATTTCTGGGGGCCTCCCCAGTGGCACAGCGGTTGAGCGCTGGGTTGCCAGGCTGCCCGCAGCCTCTGCAGCACTGGTTCGATTCCCAGCCACAGGGCAAGGGTCCCACATGGCACGCAGGCCTCTCCTGCCACCCGCTGCTCCCGTCAGCAGTGTACTTCGTCAGCAGTGTACTCTGCTCTGGCTCTGGTGAATTCTCTCACCCTCCCGTGCTTCTGACTGTACCCAGTGCTTGTATAAATAAATAAATAAATCTTTAAAAAAAAAAAAGAAATAATTATTATTTCTGGATGGTGAGGTATGATCCTTTATACTTCTAAAATTTCTACATAATGAACATTAAAAAAAACAACACTGTATCAGTGATAACAATAAGCACTGTCCATCTTCAATGTAAAATAGCTTGATAAAGCATTCTAATCTCTTCTTCAAGCCAGTAAGGTAGAAGGACAGCTATGTAATTTTGGATTATGGTAAAGGGAAAACTTCTCAAAACAAATTCCGATATAATAATATATTATGCCTCAAACTTCTGCTTCTATTCAGTGTTTAAAGGATTCTCAAAATATTATGGTTATTTTTGTCACAGAAATGCCAGCAATTGTCACAGCATGGGAAATCAATAGCAAATTCTCTAATTACTGCACTAAGAAACTCATTCATTATAATGAATTCTCTGGTGTTACAGTAGAACTAGTGAATTTAATAAGAGTAGCTATTCATAGTTATTGACCCCAAACTGCCAAGTCATTTAGGACAAGAATGTAGGACAAATAAAGATACCTTGTTAAAGAAGTTACAGGTATGAATAGCCATCCCTAGTTTATCTAAATCCATAAAAAGTTTTTTTTTTAATATAGTGAACATGGAAAGACATTATTAAATGAATGAAAACACTCTGCCAGGATAAAGAATTTAAAAAAGTGCAAGACTAAAACAAACCTTAGACTCATTCCTTCCTGAGTAAAGCATCAGGGAAGTGTAAAATTTAAAACCATCATTCATTAGAGAAAAGAATTAAACAATTACATTTGAAAAGTTCTCAGAACTGAATGTATATTCCTTAGAGTTCTGAGGTACTTCAAAAATAGTATCTTCAAGGATAGTGACCATCCTTTATTACTTTGAAATCTTAGGTTCTAGCTAGAAAAAAACTATTAATGACTGAACAAAATTTAGGGATACTTGTTCACTATATGTCTAATCTGTTAAATAGGTATTATGGTGGCGATATGCCAATATGATCAAGGTATTCTCACTTCATTTCTACATTAATGGAACTTCCAGTCTCTGTATTCTATTAAAACTACTTTGTCATGACCACCAATGGCCTCCATCTAGCCAGATTCAATAGTCCGTACTTCACTCTAGGGTTAGCTTGCAACCAAGGGACACCCAGGGACCCCAAACTGTTAAGGGGTGCATGCTCTGAGGGGATTTGGCCATCTACATGCACAAAGGCAAAGGAAGTGGACTCAGTGTGAAATATTTTTAATAGAAGTCATGTGCAGGGGGGCGGGGGGAGGATTTCAAATAATAGTTTCCCAATAAACCTCCCAAAATTACCCATACAGTCATGAGGATGAGCAAATGCTCAAACAGGCTCAGCTTGAGGTGGGCCACTGAGACCTGAAAACTTGCCACAAGTCTAAAGTAACTTCTGGTACAACCAACCACCTAAAAAGGGGTAGGCAGATCACCAAAACTCAAAATTCAAAATGTACCATCTTATAATACAACATGTATTCAAGATAATGGCTGCCATTGTCTCTGCCTCAGACAAGGAGCAACCTCCCCATGTATGTCTCACCCACGTGTTTTTCCAAGTATCTCTTACAAGTGTCTCTACATGTCTCTCCTCTAAGTGTCTTTTCCTATGTGTCTCCTCCAAGTCCCTCCCATGCTTCCCTCTCTATTTATATAGCCACCTTGTTCCTTCCCAGCTGCCCCCCCCCTCATTTGGGAAGTCTGTTTCATGACATACTGGAGAAGTCCAAGGTAGCTACATGTAAGTGGGGGCAAAGTAAAATGGCACAAATGTCGGCATACCTCCCCTTCACAGAGGTTTATCTGCAACACTAAGTTGAGTTTTTGAGAGACTAGAATTATTTTTCTTTCTTGAAAATGTTGTTTTCTTTGTTTCTTTAAATCATGATCCTGGTTTTGCTCTCAGTCTTCTTTGTTGCCTCCTTCTGTTTCAATTAATCTGCAAATGTAGGTGGGCTTAGCTCAAAGGCTTGACCCACTACCCTATTTTTCTCTTCTATTTTTAGTTCCTGTCCCCTAATTATTGCAATTAAACTCTGACTAGTTTCTTTGTCTACTTACTGCCCTAATCTCACCACTATATTCTAACTCCAAATAACCAACTGTCTACTTGACATCTCCAGCTAGATTTTTAAAAAGTATTTCAAATTTAAGATGCCCCAAAGAGAACTTTGGTACCTAAACTGCCCTCCAAACAAGACTGCTCTTACTGGATTCTATCATAGAATCCTTGTATCTGCTGCCATCTCTGTATATAACACACTCCTCTTTCATTACTTCCCTTTTCTGGATAGATCTCTAACTCCTCTATCTTATAATCAGAGTCAGCTTAGATATTATATTCTCAAAGAGGATCTAAGGTTAGAATGAAAGTCAAAATTCTAATCTCATCTTCCATTTCCGTGGGGAATTTGATCATATTTATTTCCAAGAAAGCTTCATACAAAGCAAAAAAGAAAATACTCTTTGACCATTCATTCATTCATTCCACTGCTTCAACATTTATTCATTGACAGATCCTGTGTGTGCTAGGTTCTTATTATATGATGGTGAACAATTTGGTGATCACAGCTCTCATGATGCTTAAATAAGACACGACTATAGAAAGATAGATTAAAAAATAAATATAGGAAGATATAGAATATATATAGACACTCAATATATAATTATCAATTGCAATTATTATTATGAAGGCAATAATAAGGTCTATGAGAGCAAGAATAAGTCTAGAGTTGGGGATGGAATAATTAAATTGGGATGGTCAGAAAAGTCTCCTATGATAAAATGACATTTTAGTTTTGTGAACATATTGTAACATTTTCTGGGACCTCCTCACCCAGATCCCACTTCCTAGTCTAGTAAGTAAGAGAGCAAAGCCATCTTTATAGACTTAAGTCAGAACAGCTCCACCCTGTAAACTATAAGGGAATCTGCTGCCTGAAGGTAAACCATCTTTAAACCCATGCTAATAACCAAGAAGCTGGATAAAAAAGGGATCATGCTCAGCGAAATAAGTAAGAAAGAAAAAGAAAAATATTGGATGGTCTCACTCATAGCAGGAATTTAGAAAACCTAAATAAGAGACCAGGAAAAAGACTAATCAATACAAAGTAAAAATCAAAATCAACAAGCAACTATAAACCAGAGACACACTATGGGTGGGGAGGGACAGGGAAAGGAAGGACTAGAGTCAAAATAAGGGGGAGGTGCAATTGTATGGGGAATATAACCAAAATGAAAACGCATACATTGTGCAAAGATGAAAAAAGATGTAAGAATTATATAAAATAAAATATTTAAATAAAAAATAATAAAATAAATTATGTGTAAACAAACAAACAAAAAAAGATTTGAAAATGAGTACCCAGCCTTTGCATCTCTGCAGTGCATTCATTAGAAAGGAGGAAATTAAATACTGGATTACTTTCCTCTAGCATCAGTGTATTTTTAGGTCCAGACAACTTAGAATGAGTAGCACCCCTGTCAACAATAATTACATTTTTAATATCAGTGAATTACTTTTCCTACCTCAGTAAACTAAATTCAACAGTAGTTTATTGGAACAGTATTCACGGAGTATTATATGTCAGACTGCTCTAGGTTCAAATCCTTACTTACTTTTATTATCTAATAAACTCTTTGTCTAACAATCACTGAGATAAGTAGATTATTTAGTAATTGTGGTTCCTTTTCCCCTAATATTTCTTTAATTTCTTCTAAAAACTGAAGAATAGGGCCTCCCCGGTGACGCAGTGGTTGAGCGCTGGGTTGCGAAGCTGCCCGCAGCCTCTGCAGTGCTGGTTCGATCCCCGGCCGCCGCCGGGTGAGGGTCCCACATGGCGCGCAGACCTCTCCTGCCGCCCGCTGCTCCCCTCAGCAGTGTACTTCGGTCCTTCTGCCTGCTCTGCTCCCCACTCTGGCTCTGGTGAATTCTCTCACCCTCCCGTGCTTCTGACTGTACCCAGTGCTTGTATAAATAAATAAATAAAAATATATATTAAAAAAATAAAAAAATAATAAAAAAATAAAAACTGAAGAATAAAGTACCCTCCTGCATATCTTTTGCACAAAGCAACAAGGATCTCAATCACACACTGTTTTGTGAATTGTATTCTTGCTAGACTAGTAGATCTCTTTGCCAATTCACAATATTTATGCTTCCTCTATTAATCAATAGTTCCATAATAGCATTTTACTTATGATTTTTCTAAATCACTATTGTTTTGTGAAAAAAAATTACATGTTCTTTTTTTTAATAAATCCTGAATTGTTATACTTTTTTTTTTAAAGATTTATTTTTATTTATTTATTTATACAAGCACTGGGTATAGTCAGAAGCGCGGGAGGGTAACAGAATTCACCAGAGCCAGAGCGGGGAGCAGAGCAGGCAGAAGGACCGGAGTACACTGCTGGGGGGAGCAGCGGGCGGCAGGAGAGGTCTGTGCGCCATGTGGGACCCTCCTCTGGTGGCCGGGGAGCAGCCGGGGATGGAACCAGCGCTGCAGAGGCTGCAGGCAGCTTCGCAACCCAGCACTCAACTGCTGCGCCACCGGGGAGGCCCTACATGTTCTTTTTTGGGGGTTGGTTAAGATTTAGATGGGGTGGGGAGACAGGACTCCTTCATTTTCTATCTTTGTTTCTTCTACTTGCCCTAAATCTTTATCAACTCCTTATATACAAGTATCAGTCACTTCATCGTGTCTGATTTGCTGGAGTTTTCTTTTTGCACCTGACACCAATATTCTGATAAATCAGCTATATTTTATATCTCCAGGTGCTAGAGATACTAGCTTTGTGAATTGACCCTGTAGCATTTGCCCTGGGAGAGTCTTTCCAGAAGGTATGAGACCATCTGGAAACACTAGAGCACAGGTTGAAGGATTAACTCTTGCAGAAACCTTTAAGTGACCCCAATGGTATTCATCTGTGAAAATATTCCTTTAGGTTGCTAGAAATCTAGCTCACCACCTGGGGTCACTGATGACGATGTGATGAGAGTTATATGGTTGCACAGTAAGTGCTGTATAATGACCCAGAACCTTCTGGCTGTGCAACATATGGAATTTTTCTTAATGCTGACATGTTCAAACCTTGATAAAACAAATTTCATAAATGTTAAGAAATTTCAAACTCCTAGATTTTCCTGGGACCAGATATTGCCTTGCCCAAATTCAGGAATACTTGCAGACCTGAAGGAAATAGAATGGGGAGGCTGGGGACGATTGGTCTGATTTTTACAGCTCTGAGTTGAGGCTGCTTCTTGTTGATTCTGTGCTGAGAATGTTATATATATATAACAAGTGTTATATATAACACCTGAGAATGTTATATATATTTTTGCCATATCAGTCATTGGTAACAGGATTCCCAGACCCCCAAAATAATCTACCAAATCATATCAAACAGTAACGTTCTACTTTCAGAGAACATTAAAAACCTATACCTCAGTCTTCAAGATCTTACCTAATTTCCCTTTTTCTCTTCCCAATGGAGAGAAAAAGAAAATTTTTGAAAATGTTTATCATCTACCTTACAAATATATGTTATACATTTATTTTTATCATATGTGTGGTAGTGGCGAAAATATAAAACTGATAGGGGTTAAAGAGTTTTCTCAGTAAAGTGAAGCACCAGAATTTGAACTTGAATTTCTCTAACTCTACCACTGCTCATGTGACATATTATTTTTTTTTAATTAATAAATTTTATTTTTATATTCCCCATACAATTGCAATCCCCCCATTCTGACCCCAATCCCTCCCCTCCCGCCCCCCACCCCCCTAAAAGTGTCTCTGGTTCATAGTTTTTTGTTGATTTTGATTTTCACTTTCTTATAGTTATTCATTTTCCTGGTCCCTTATTTAAGTTTTCTAGATTCCTGCTATGAGTGAGACCATCCGGTATTTTTCTTTTTCTTTTTGGCTTATTTCACTGAGCATGATCCCTTCCAGCGTCATCCATGTTGCTGCAAATTGCATGTGTTTATCTTTTTTGAATGCTGAGTAATATTCCATGGTATATATGTACCACATCTTCTTGATCCAGTCATCTAGAAGGCACTGCACTAAGTCACGTGGAGAATGGGCAGAGGCGAAATTACTGGATACTTGCTGTAAAAAATAATATGTCAGTCATCTGTCATCTGACATATTATTTTTTACAGCAAGTATCCAGTAATTTCGCCTCTGCCCATTCTCCACGTGACTTAGTGCAGTGCCTTCTATTTTTCTCATTTCCTGTCAGAAGCTAGATTTCTGACCTGATGACCCCCAGTTCTTGGATGTCCTGCCCCTAAACCTGGATCTCCCTATTCTTACTTTAAAACTCAGAATTGGCTGAGACCTTCTACCTTTGGTCATTACCGACCACATGCTCCACTTTTTTTCTTTGATCCCAGATGCCAGTTAAACACCACATACACTATGATTTTGTCTGTGTGATAGTTAAATTTTATGTCTCATTTTAGCATGCTGATAGTACAGAATAATTTACTTAAAAAACCTATCTAGGTGCTAATGTAAAAATATTTTTAGATGTGGATAACATCTGCTATCAGCTGATTTTAAGTAAATGAGAGAGTCCTTGATAATGTGGTTGGCCTCACCCATTCAGTTGGAGGCCTTCAGAATCAAAATAGATTTTTTGAGGAAAGTTTTGCCTCAAGACTGCAGAGTCAACTACTTCTGCCAAGTTTCTAGCCTACCAGCCTGCTCTACAGATTTCCAAATCAGAACTGCCTGAGCTTCTGCCTGCCCTGCACATTTCATATTTGCTAGCCTCAGTGATCTCATAAGCAAATTCCTTAAAGTCTATCTCTTTATATACATAATTGGTTGTTTCTCTGGAGAACACTGACTGATACAGCATGGTAACTTTGTTATTATAACATCATTTCCCAGTGTCTGATTTATGACAATGATTTTGCTGCCATATTCACAGCCCCTGTCTTGACCCAATCAAGCGAGCCTGTTTGGCCCCCCACATCTCTTCGTTCTGATTCATCATAGGAAGAAAAATAATGAAGCAACCTGATCAAAACTAATGCTATGCTATCCCAGGCTAACCTATGCTTTTGTGTAATCCACACTAATCATTGAATTTGATGCCTGTCAGCATGGACACATACACTAAGAATTCAGAAAGGAGGAAGAACCAACAAAAGCCAATGTGCTGATAAATTAACAGACAATCTGTTGATAAACCAAGCTTTGAAGCATTTTTGGATAGGAGAAAAGGGGATAAATAGAGAACATTTATGGACTGTATGTGGCAGTGATTTGTTTATGCATTAACACTTAACTAGTTTAAGAAATTTAATTAAACCATTTACCTCTTGTTATTTATCAAATTTTCTGAGAATTTAAAATAAGTCATGATACATTATTCAATTAAAAAGTTTAATTTGAGATAACAGAAAAATTATGTCATGATGCCAAGTTCTTACTCAAAATTATTTATTCTATTTTAGCTTATATAACCACTAGGCCCTGTTACATTTGAATACTCCATCCTGTAGATTGACATGCCATTATGTCTTGTATTAGAATCATTCTTTCAATAATATATTTGCACATCAAATATTTATTGGGAACTTTTGTGGCAAGCCTTATGTTATGTTCTAGAACTTCAACAATAAGCAGAATCCTGGTTCTTCCTCTCTCTCCTACATGGACTGGGATGAATGAGTTATAGCCTAGCAGATGGTGACGTGTGTGCTAGGGGGGAGGATAGTGCTAAGTGAATTAAGTAAGGAGGACAAAGGTAAATACCAGATGGTGTCTCTCCTATGTGAAATACAGAACAAAATCAAATTAAGGGTCATATAAACATAAGCTGAAAAACTAGCCCTCGAAAGCCAACTACAGCACTGAAGCATCCAGAGTGGGGAAGGGTAATAACAAAGAGGAAGGAAGCACAATGGACTATGGTGGTGGTGGACTATGGGTGATTGCTGGTGGGTGCACTATAGTTCTGATACCTGATGGTGGTAACCTAATGGTACCTCAATTAAAAAATAAACAAATTTATATAAAAAAAAGAAAAATGAAGAGATAGGTATATAAATAAAAAATAGGATCCAAAAATAATTTAAAAAATTCTGTCTGCAGGGCAAATGAACTAAAACACTCTCAATTTAACAACGTATTAAGAGGGGGAGCCGCCAGAGGAAAGTATTGCAGAAATCCTGGTATGAGACCATTTGATTTACAGCATCAAGGAAGATGCCTGCACTGTCTAGATCTGAATTTTCAAGCCATTGGCTTCAGACACACTAAATGAGGTCCTGACAGTGGGGAGAGGGCACTGGATGGGGTGAGACCAGTAGTGGTTGTTAAGGGGAGAGATTTAATGATCAGATCATATCTAGGTCCTCATTTTTTTAAACATGGAAACAGTTTCTATAGAAGTTGTCTAAAGTTCTTTCCTGCCCTGATATCCCAATACTGATCGATCTGCGAAAGTTACCCTGCCTGCAGCTTTCAGGCATTTTCATATCTGCACCCACTGGTGAACTTCTAACTTAAACAAATTGCATAGCAGACATACTGATGATATTTGGAGAACCCAGAGCTAAAAATATAACTTAGAATCTTTTAAAAATAACTTCCAAAAAGCAATATCAGAGAGGAAGGAAGGAAAATTAATTTTAAAAGTTGCACATTAGGTTCATGTATTTATTTATTTTTTATAATAAACAAAATTTAAAGCATCCTTTAAATCAGTTTGGGGACAACAATCGACGTAGCACAGTGAATATAACAGCAAAGACTTATTGGGTAGGATAAAATTTAAAAAGAAAAACAGGTATAATGACCTAATGGAAGAAGAGTAGTACCATCTAAGAGTCATGTGGTCCTGACATTGTGTCTAGTTTCTGGCCAACCACTCACTCCATGAATAAGATAGAACATGGCTTCAACAGACTTGAGCTTCACTTCTCTCCACATGCCAACTTATGGTTTTGACATTTTTGTTCCTATGGTTTTAGGAAGCCACACTCCCTCACTATACTTTGGCATTTAGAACTATACCCTCGACTATGTGTTTCTGATCAACCTAAATTGCTGCATGGATTTAAATTCATATGTCTATATTAAACCCATTTTACTGCCAGATACAAAATTCCTCATCTATTTCCTTGGAGGGACAGTTTGGGTAACCAACACAGTGAGGATTTCATGGGTTCCTTGGCATGGAGAGAAAGTGTACCTTACTCAGTTCTCTGATGCTTTTAGCATCAAAGGAGTATGTTGAGTCAGTGTGGGACCAGCAATGTTGGGGAGCAAATCAATGAATATTAAATCAGAAAAGACTCCAAAATATAGCAAAAGACCAGGGCCAAATACTGAAAATTGGAGAACAAAGCCAAGAAATCACAGACATATGGCACAAGGACACAGAGGGCTAAGTTTAGTGGGTCAAGGAAGTTACCCTACTGTAAATGCCAGGACTGATATCTTTGTTGGAAGCTTGTTCTTACATTCTGCAATGTATGAGGAATGAAAGAACTTGCTGCATTTTTTTTAAAAAAGGTTGTGATTAAAAATCATATAGCATAAAATGTTTAACATCTTAACCATTTCTTAAGTGTACAGTTTAGTAGTCTTCAGTATATTCACATTGTTTTGCAACAGAGTTCTATAAATTTTTCATCTTTCAAAACTGAAGGTATAACCAGTGGACAATAATTCCCCATTTCTTCCTCAGCCGATCTCCACTCTGCTTTCTGTTTCTATGAGTTCCATTAGTTTTGATACCTTATGTAAGTGGGATGTTATAGTTTTTGTCTTTTTGTGACTGGTTTATTTCACTTAGCATAATGTCCTCAAAGTTCATCCATTTTGTAGGCTGACTGATATTTAATTATATGTAGATACCACATTTTCTTTATCTTTTCATCCACTGATGGACACTTGTTATGTTTCCACCTTTGGCTATTGTGAATAATATGGGTGTGCAAAAGCCTGCTACATTTTAAAGACAATGATTAGCTGAACATTTAATTTCAGATACCAAACAATAGATCTCAGTTTCACAGCTTTTGACACAGGACAAGCACAAAATTTATCTTCAATTATCTAAAGAAAGAGAAGTCATTATACCTAAGAAACTAGGCTGACAGGCAAACATATTGATCAGTCAAGAAATAATCTATAAATACATACTGGTTGGATTCTATGCATCAGATTCTGTACTAGAAGTACAATAAATTCATAAAGTCTCTGACTTCATGTTTCTTATTGCCTGGGGTGGAGCTAAGGGGACCTCTCTGGACAGGATTAAAATAGTTTTCTCCTTATTCTTTTCTCCCCCTGCCTTTAGCACATGCTTACTACTTCATAGCATATTCTAAAAGATTAGGATTATTATAGTTGAACATATGGTTCATTTTGTGAAGCTTTCTTTTTAATTTTTTTAATATTTAAGATTTATTGTATATATTTTATGCATACAAGAGCTGGGGTATAGTCCAGAGGCGCAGGAGGAGAGGGAAGTGAGAGGATTCACCAGGACAGAGTGGGAGCAGAACAGGTGGACTGACTGAACTACACTGCTGAGGGAGCAGCAGGTGAGATAGGTGAAGTCTGCTGTGCCATATGGGTCAGCTCCCTGGCCAGGGATCCAACTCATGCTACAGTGGCTGCTGATAGCTTCATAATGCTGAGACTTAACCCCTTGCACCACCAAGGAAACCCATTTTGTGATACTTTTTTGATGTAAACTTGATATAAAATGAAATTCATAGATCAGTAACTATGGAATCTGACGAATATTGATAGAAGTATATACCTATCCAACCACCACCTCAATCAAGAGGCAAAACATTTTCACCGCATATCTTTTTGATGTCTCCTGATGATCTGACTCTACTAGCCTTATTAAAAAAGCCATCTTCATCTCAGGCAATACTCCTTGTCTTAAAGCTTGGGTTAACAAGCCCAGTTAAAATTACATCTTATGTAAATGGCCAGGGTTGTCCCTATTTTAGTATTTATCTCACAGCTAAGTCTAACTCAGGCCAACTGACTTGAACATAGCAGTCCCAACACCCAGGAGCAGAAACTCTAGGATCGAGGAACTTGGACATTTACCCTTGATAATGTTAAGGATTTTTCTGTGCCTTTTTCAATCCCTTCTTCAATTCTTCAGTTTCACTTCCTGCTTTGTGCATTTACAGCTCAAGGCTGCTTACATCCTTCCTGTATTCATCCCCATATTTAATCTTGGATTTGATAGCTGAGATGGTGTCTCTGATTTTGTTTCTGTCTTTAAACATGATAGTTTTTAGCCCAGAGGCTCAAATGGATTCTGATTTCTCTAGGTGATTACCCTGTCAATTCAGCCTTGGGATGTGAAGCATGTCAGTCTTGCTCTAAATGGGCAATGTAGTTTTAGCAGGACTCCTGGGAGGAAGGACTATTTCTGGAGACATGTGTACCTTGGTTTTGGTGAAAAGACACATGGACAAACCTTTGCTCCAGGCTTTATCCAGTTACAGTCCAAATCTAAGCATGCAAGTGGGTTTCCATGGTTGCTCTGAGTGTTTCCCAAGCTTCCCTTAGCAACACATCTATAAAACTACTATTTGCCTTGGTCACCTCTGTTTTTGCCTACTCTCATCCAATTTGGTGTTGCTTCTTAGTGAGTAATTTTAAGAGAGTAAGTTTAAGTTTAAGTTCTGAAAGTAATTTATTTTATAATCAGTAAGTATTTGGGAAGTTTCTACTTTGCCAGCCATTCTGCGAAGCAAAAAATTCAATAGTTAAAATATATACCTGTAACTATGTCATAATATTGCACTTTGTAAAGCCTTTTATGATATAAACATCAAAATGCACTGCTTCTGACAAGCATCAAAGCTTTTCAGTGATGCAACTTGAAGCAGCGATGCAACTTGAAGCTTCTCAAATAGCTTAATGTAGCATGTAATATAAAAGACCAGTGCTAGGGGTTCCCAGAAAATATACAAAGGAGATCTAAAGAGAATATCAATTCAAAATTTTCCAGAACACTTCAGGGTCTATAGCATTCTATACAGTGAAATAAATATACTACCATGGACAGAAATAAACACATATAAACTTGTTTGTTGTTTTTCTCTGGGCATCCAAAGCTGCAAGATATAAAATGGTACATTTAGGGAATGACTTTGTGTTCTTAAAGTTGCTGATTTGAAATTGCTGAGAGCTCCTTTATCATGGAAAAATATGCTGATGCAAGTGATTAAATTCCTGCCATTCTCTGAGAACATTTTGTGAAATTTAAAAATACACAAGGATGCTTCATGTATATTGTTAAGCCAAATGAATTACTTTGAGTGGTTCAAATGTGCAGTCCAATGCTTTTTAGAAATTCCAGCAAATAACTCCAAAGAAATACAGCATCTACCTATTATCATACAGCCTCTGACTACACAGTCTTGTGCCATGCATTTCCTGTCATACAATGTTACAATTTTTGTTTTACTCTGAGATAATAGTTGTGTTTTACAGATGAGGCCTCAACCGGGAAGGAAAGATTATCTCTTGAGGAAGAAACTGGGACTTAGAAAGTATATCCTTAGAGAGGCAATAGGGAATTCCTAACCATAACATGCCCAAGAATCATGGAGGGGAAAAAAATTGTTACTCCAAGGACAAACGTAGCAAAATTGGCAAACATAAACAAGTCATCTTTATGTGTTTTGAAATGTGTCATTTCTATTCTTTAAAGAAAGAAAAATCATATTTTTTGATCAAAATAGAATAAGATAATTCTATTACCCATCTCTTGGGGAATACTATGCTCTTGATAATTATCAATTGTTTATACACACACATACTTACATATCTATATATGATTGTATGTGTGTGTGTATAAACATATTCATTCTTTAATATTTCAAAGGTACTTTGTTATAGCTGTGTTATAAATGGCAGTGAGGTCTGGCATGAGGAATGAAAGGAGAAACTGAGATGGGCAATAACCAGATCACTAAGACCAAATTTACTAATGTAAGAAATCTGGACTGTGGTAAGGGTATTCAATGCCCAGCTTGTATTTTAGATATTTTAAAAGATGTATTGATTGAGTGAAAAACTAGAGACAGTAATAAAGATGTGCAATGTCCAGATGAGAGAATCTGAGGGACTCATTTAGATAGAAGCTCTGGTATAGAGGAGAGAGAGTAGGAGAGAAAATGGGTGTGGAGAGAGAGTGGAGGCAGATGGAGTGAGTGCACAGAAGGTATTTGAAACAATCTTGCAGGGCTAAACCTAAGAAATGACATTTAACAAATAGTATTACATGTCATGATTTCATGGCTCTTTTTTTCTTATAATACTTGGAATATTCTAGGTAAATCCAACTCTTCCAGTTAGAAGATAAGTTTTGAAATATCCAATCAGAAAAATAATAGTCTAACTGGAGTAAATATCAGTATTGGTAATTATTTTTTTATTATGTCTTTATATACCTTTGTATATTCTAAGGCTACGAGTTTATTCCTCAGTAATAATGTTTCCTTTTTGCTCTTGCTACAACAACCTACCACTCAACACTTTACTGGCCCTGTGTAACTCTTAGGATGGGAAATTATTTCCTATAAAATACAAAAGACAATAGTGATTTCCTATTTTGTTAATGTTCCATTCTTTTTTTTTATAATATTTTGAAAATATTTATTTGTTTGTTTATTTATTTATTTATTCAAGCACTGGGTATAGTGAGAAGAGCGGGAGGGTGAGAGAATTCACCACAGCCAGAGCGGGGAGCAGAGCAGGCAGAAGGACCAAAGTACACTGCTGAGGGAGCAGCGGGTGGCAGGAGAGGTCTGCGCATGTGGGACCCTGCTCCAGTGGCCAGGGAGCAGCCGGGATGGAACCAGCGCTGCAGAGGCTGCGGGCAGCTTGGCAACCCAGCGCTCAACCGCTGCGCCACCGGGGAGGTCCTAATGTTCCATTCTTAACAGTACTTTAAACTGGAAACCCATATTAAAGCTCCACTTGGGAGGACAGTATTTAGATTAATTAATTGTGAAATATACTATATATTTTATATACATTATATTTTAAGAGAAACATAATATTATGGATTTATATTCCGTTAATAAATGTTAGACTTTTACATATTTTCATTTTGGAAAAATGTGACATAACTTTAAAATATCTATTTTATTCTTCTGTTCATCTGTATGCTTTTGGAGAATACAGGGAGAGATTCAAATGAAGATGGCTGCTATTATCTTCTGTGCACCTAAAAACTCTCAAGTGTTCTTGTTTTTGTTATAAAATTCAGACCTAAAAATATGATCATGCAATTGCACAAGCAACATTGTTTATTGATCTTTATGTTAAAAAATAATAGATCTTTGAACCTGTCATCCCCTCTGCATTGCCATCACAGGTATAATGTTTACTATGTACATAAGTTTAACTTTCATGTCTTCATCTATAGAAAGCACATACTTATCTCAAAAGGTACTGTTAAAGCTAAATGATATAATAAATACAATGCATTTAAAAGTGCATATCACTACAGGATATTTCCTATACCATTTAGAGATCATAGACATAATAAATGCACCTGGTAAAAAGAATCAAGAAAGAACAGCTATAATGGATAAAGGGAAATGATTTTTTTAAAAAAGTATTATCAGTATCTGTCATTGCACAGATCTACTGCTATTCATGTAGAGAGCCTGTCACTTCAGCAACACTTGTAATGAAGGTCATTCTATTGTTGAAACATATGGCAACTGGATGGATTAAGATATTAATTTATTTGATAAAAGGAACAATCATGATAGCAGATTAGAATATTATGGGAAAACATGTCCTTGCTCAGTGAATGGTCTCCTTGAAATTATTTTTCAAATTTATTGTTGTTCAAATACTAAAGTTCCATTCTGGAAGCCTGACAGGACAAATGCTATCAACTAAGAAATGATTTTTTTTAACCACCTTTTCACAAGTACATAGGCAATAGGATGGTAGCAAGCTAGAGGAAATCATGTTTTGTCCTTTGGGAACCTTCATGATTCAATGCTTTTCTAACAGTATCAACTTAAGAATTAACTTTTTTCCTTCCTTATTGCAGTAACAACATTAATACAAATCAAAGGGAAAGAAAATCATCCGACAATTCTTGTAGTCCAATAAATCAAGTGGTTTACATTTTTCCTTCCCACTATGGAAATATGTCACTGTTTCTCAGCGCTTTAAATGTTGCATAGACTCACATTTGCAATTTACCTTTACAAAATGATTCATAAGCACAATAATTGAAAGATATGTCAAGAATGTGAATATACAGGGACCAAGACAAATAAAATAGCAAAATTGCTTAGGGAGATGTAATGATAATTTCCTGTTTTTCCAAATATGTTATTTTCATTTCCTGTTACTAATTTCTTATATATATATAGCATATATTAATTTTCCTAATGCTAGACAATATTTGAAGTGTTTTATATGTAATGTTTTATTTAATTTTTATATTTTGTACAGGAAAATGAGTCAGTGGTAACAATGCAGTATATACACACTTTAATTTTTAATGATGAATCATGAGATCTTATACAATGTTATGATGTAATGTTATGTCAATAAAGAAAAACTAAATAATACATTAATAAATACAAATTTCATTATTTACTGTGAAGAGTAATAATGAAAAGAGAGCGAGTCACAAGTAATTCCAAGGGGTCATACTCCTAGGAGCAAGTTTCTGTATATATATGATTCTTAAAAGAATTTATAATTATTGTGTTAATAGTTGGGTCTTAATGAATCATACTATATCGTTTCCCTACTGTTGACATTTGGGTTGTTTTTTAGTCTAAATTATGGTGAGATTGTACATGTTAAGGTCTGAGTATCATTTGGTGAATAGTTATTATGCATGGGACAGTTAATATTTCATAGGCTAACTGATGTGAAGATTGGCAGAATCTGTATAGTAGTAGTATTAGTAGTAGTAGTAGTAGTAGTAGTAGTAGTAAGGTATAGTATTTATTGAGTACTTACCCTGTGCTAATCACTGAAATACAATGACACAGATACTATTATTGTCTTTATTTAGCTGAGAAGCAGGAAGCTTAGAAAAGTAAAAAACATGGGCTTCTCTGGTAGGACTGAGGTTAAAGTCTCAGCACTATCACGCTATTGCCATGAGTTTGATCCCCGGCCAGGGAGCTAACCCACATGGTGCAGCAGACCTCTCTTGTCTTGCCTGCTGCTCCCCTCAACAGTGTATTTCAGTGGATCTACCTGTTCTGCTCCCCACTCTGTCTCTGGTAAATCCTCTCACCCCTGCACCTCTGATCTACACCTCAGTTCTTGTATGCATAAATAAAAATAAATCTTAAAAAAAAAGAAAATTAAACTAACTTACCCAAAATCATACAGCTAGCAAAATATATAGCTGAACAATGAACCATGCCAAAGACAACCCTTAGCTGCTGTTCTATATTTGTTGGGTCAATAAAAACAAAGTTATTTATATGACTGGGTCTTAATACAGAAGCTTAAGTATTTATCAAATTATGCTTTGTAATGCTATCTCACATACAATGTGACTCAGGCACAGTTTTAATTTTCCAATAATTTTAGAGAGTTAAAAATTGTAAATTAATTTTAAATTTAAACTTACCTATCCAAAATATTATCATTCAAATAAATGATCACCATAAAAATTACCAGTGAGATTTTACATTCAATTTTTTGCACTGTCTGAAAAGTTGGTAAGCATTTTATATTTACAGCAATATAGATCAGTCACATTTCAGTGCTGCATAGTGTCCTGTGGCTGTTGTACAGATGGAATAGTTCCAGATGGTAGATACTTATTATTTAATGCAGCCTATTAATCAGTGATCAAAATTTGCAAAGTCTTGGTTTTGGTGTTTGCTTATTTGTTTTAATGTGTTGTTTCCCTAATGAGATGATACAAAGAATGAAACCTCATTTATGACTCTATTAGGGAACAAAGTAGGAGGACTATACTGTTTTAAGCATCAAAAGCATTATTTTTACAATTTAAGAGACTTATCATTTGTACCTTGCAATCCAATTTATCTTTCTTTGAAGCTATTATACTTTGTTGTGGAGATGTATATTGGCGTGACTATCTTAAAAGCAGTATGAAGATTCCTTGAAAATTAAAAAATAGGAAGTCCATATGATATAGTTATCCCACTTCTGGATGTTTACCTGAAAAAATGCAAAACACTAATTCGGAGAGATAAATGCACATATGCACCTCATATGAACTGTAACACTATTTCCAGTAACAAAGAACTGGAGACAACCTAAGAACTCAACAGATGATTGGATAAAGATGTGGAAGATCCTATACTTAAGGTGGAAGATCCTACACTTCTAAATCACAATGTGGTAAACCAGTGCTGTCCCAATTTTAAAAAGATTAAAAAAATGAATAAAAATGTAGTATAAACAAACAATGGAATACTATTCAATTATTTAGAAAAATGAAATCCTGCCATTTGCAACAATGTGGATGGACCTGGAGGGCATTATGCTAAGTGAAATGAGTCAGAAGGAAAAAGATTATTATTTAATTCATATGTAGTACATAGAAAAAAACAAATGAATTAAATAAAACAAAAATAAACTTTTACACTATTAGGCCAAATTAGTGGTTACCATATGAGATGTGTGTGGGGGTGGGTGGGTAAATTAGGTGAAGGATAGAACTGGACTATTAGTGTTGAACTTTTTATGTAGTACCTACACATAATGATGCATACCTGAAACTTAGATACTGTTACAATTCAACACTACTTTAATAGAATTACTTTTAAAAATAATATTTATTGGGATGAACATTTTTTTCTATAATCATAAAACATTTACATTCCTGACTACAATTGGAAAATGAAAATGTTTTATTATTTTCTACATTTGAACAGTACGGAGTTGACCTGACACAATTTTTACATTAGTAACATCCCCACAACTTCCTACGTAGCTTTCATTTAATACTCCATTAACAGTAAATTAATTTTTTATTGGATAGTCCCTTCCCTCTGGACTAACCATATATCGTAGATCGAGCATAAGCCATTTCTCTTTCACTTTTGTTGCTTGGTTCTCCTTTGCCTTCCACAATTATACCACATTAATTCAAGTCTCTCTGCCACATGACATATTTTTATGGAGACATGTTTATGGAGGAAGGAAAACTGACTAGGAATCCGGAGACTTGGGGTTATTATTGTCATCCTCCACTAACCAGCCTTTTCATTTCAATATCTCTGCATTTTTTCTGATCTAAAATCATAGGGCAGTTCCAGGTTTTACCTATTGTAAATAGAGCTGCAATAAACATAGGTGTACAGGTGTTCTTTTGAATCAATGTTTTTGTGTCCTTTGGGTAGATCCCTAGTAGTGGAATTGCCAGGTCATAGACCGAGGAACCTCCAGAGAGCTTTCCATAGTGGTTGGAAACAACCCAAAGGCCCAAAAAACAGATAACTGGATCAAGAAGATGTGGTATATATACACAATGAAATATTATTCAGCAATCAAAAAAGATAAACTCATGCCATTCACAGCAACATGGATGGAACTAAAGAAATTATGCTCAGTGAAATAAGCAAGAAGGAAAAGAAAAATATCGGATGGTTTCACTTATAGCAGAATATAGAGGAACCAAATAAGACATCAGTGTAAAAAAATAATAACAGTACAAACACAACAAAGCAAAATCAGACAATTATAAATCAGAGACACTGCAGGGGAGGAGGAGGAAGGGATTAGAGGAAGGGAGGGAGGAGCAAGGGGGACTGAGGTGATGGTGCACAGGTGCACTGGTGAAGGAAACTCTATGGGGACTACACCTGAGGGGGTGGGGGAAGCAAATGTTTAAAAATGAACAAAGATGTAAAAAAAAAAAAATTACTAAAAAAAGAAAATAAATAAAATTATAGGGCAGTGGCGGTAAACTAAATGACTACTGTATCCTTGTGTCTACTTTTTCTGTAGCTTTATCACTGTCAAGAATCCAGGAAATGTTGAGAGCCTTAACATTTCACTGTGTCTTCACAGTGATCTTGTGACAAAGAAAAGTGTTGCTCACCAATATCTATGTTTTCAGACTTACTGACTGTCTTTCCCTGTTCCCTTGCAGTTAATGGTGCTTTGCAATTGAACTCCAGGCAAGGAAATGAAGATGAACAAATGTGAGGCACCATTCTACCCCTGCCTCCAAACCTCATCTTCTCTCTCTCTCCTCTCTCTCTCTCTCTCTCTCTCTCTCTCTCTCTCTCTCTCCACACACATTCTTTACCTCTTGGCTAGATATAGATATAGGTACAGATATAGATCTCCATATGTAGGGAACCTGATAAGGACATTAAAGTCCTAGAAAGAGAGAACCAAGAGAGATAACATGATAGCCTGGGTAACTAAATGATCACAGAATAAAGAATATATATTCTTTATTCATCATCAGTATATCTTAGGTTGTTTCCAGTTCGTCACCCTGGTAAATAATGCTGCCATATACATGGAGTACATATATCTTTTCAAATGAGTATTTTTGGATTTTTCAGGTAACTGATTTAAACGAAATTTCTACTTTTAAATTTTTGAGGATGACTATCTATACTGATTTAAGACTTTTGTTTGTTAATTTTTCTTTATTGCATAATGTTTTTTAAAAAATTATTTATTTATTTATGCATAGAAGAACTGAAGTGCAGGCCAAATGTGTGGGAGAGAGGATTCACCAGAGACAGAGTGGGGAGCAGAACAGGCGGATTTACTGAAATACACTGCTGAGGGGAGCAGCAGGTGAGACAGGAGAGGTCTGCTGCACTATATGTGGATTTGCTCTCTGGCCAGGATGGAACTTAGGCCCTAGTAGTGATAGTGCTGAGACTTAACCCTTAGGCCACCAGGGAGCCCCTTTATTGCACAATTTTACAACATAAAATTGAAAACAAAAAGAAAACAATCCCACCTTCTTTAATGAACAAGCTGCATATTTTTTTCTGGTTTATTTATTCCTTATCCTCATAAATCAACACTTATATAGTTGCAACTACAATACACTTTCGTGTTCTGCTTTTTAAATTTTAAAATATATCATACAAATCTTTTTTTTTTAAACATAGCCGTGGAGTCAAATATCACAATATTAATGTCGCAGTATTTAAAAGATTGATATGAACTCAGGTTTTCTAATTATTTTCAACACAGTAAATTCTGTAAGTATTTTCCTTTGAACTGAATGAGACAGCTTTCCTCTGTTTGTTGTGTGAAACCTATTCTTTGGCTGCCCCCTTCTGTCTGTCTAGTTTGGATCCTGACTCTTGTCTGATTTTTCTACAAGAAAATCTTTGTAAGCTGGACAGATACTTCCAAACCCTTATCTTTAGCAACCTTGTCCACATGCCTTCCAATTTGATTTGACACTCATATTCTAAACTTGACTTCAGCCTCTAGAAGTCAAATAGTTAAAAAAATAATAATTTAAATTACTTGGCAAAGTTAGCTAGAACTTCATAATTAACAAGTGAATTTTGGAAATCTATTCATTTTTATTTTGCATAGGGAGGATTTACATTTATTAAATATCCCACTGAGGTATTATATGGATTGTAGAAACAGAGAAGCTCATTTGATCACTATAAGCCCTTAGAAATAGGTATTAATAATTTTCTTTTTTTTAAAGATTTATTTATTTATACAAGCACTGGGTACAGTCAGAAGCGCGGGAGGGTGAGAGAATTCACCAGAGCCAGAGCAGGGAACAGAGCAGGCAGAAGGACCGAAGAACACTGCTGAGGGAGCAGCGGGCGGCAGGAGAGGTCTGCGCACCATGTGGGACCCGCCTCTGGTGGCCGGGGAGCAGCCGGGGATCGAACCGGCGCTGCAGAGGCTACAAGCAGCTTCGCAACCCAGCGCTCAACCGCTGTGCCACCAGGGAGGCCCTTGATTTTCATTTTTTGTAGAAAGTAACAATGCCACAACTGCCAAGACATTTTTACTAGAGCATGGTAGAGCCATAGAAATTTGAACCCATTTCTGTTTCAAATACCCATTTCATTTTCTCCTTCATGGGCGGACTTCTCCCGTCTCACCCATTGCTTCTCTCAGCAGTATATTTCTATTCTCCACTCTGTGGTGAATTCTTTGACTCCTGTACCTCTGGCCTCACACTCAATTTCTCCCACTACACTACTTAATTGTATAAGCATTTAAAATATTTGTTAATAAGCTGTCATATTCAAAAATTTAATGAAAAAAACTAGAAAGACAAAGACAATGAATATGAAAAATACGGGGTGTATGTCCTTAATTTATAAAATATAACAATAAGAAAAGGACATAGTAATTAAGGAAGTCAGACACATAGAAGACTAATTCACCAGAGAACACCCAATAGCCAATAAATATACAGGGATATGCTTTTCTGTTCTGGTGAGGTTGTCATTTTTTTTTTTAAAGATTTATTTATTTTTATACAAGAACTGGGGTACAGGCCAGATGCGCGGGAGGGTGAGAGGATTCACCAGAGACAGAGCAGGGAACAGAACAGGCAGACTGACTGAAATACACTGCTGAGGGGAGCAGTGGGCGAGACAGGAGAGGTCTGCTGTGCCATGTGGGATTCTCAGCAGCTGGCAGGGATAGAACCGGCACTGCAGAGGCTGCGGACAGCTTCACAGCGCTGCGCTCAACCCCCTGCGCACCAGGGGAGGCCCTGATTTTTTTCATCTGTACTTTTCTTCTGGGGAAACATGCCTCCTCTATTCCATGTGGTCTTGCCAGAACTGTACCCCTATTAACACAAACTTGGCAATCAACATTAGAGAAAAGTCAAGCCTGAGCTGTTCAAATAGAAATACCCTGAAGAAACTCTCCACTAACTCATGCTTCATGCATTTCTAGAATTACCCAGTTTCAACTGAGATCAGATTGCTCAACTGTATGTTCAATGTTGCAAGTTACTCAGTATTCTTTTTTAAAATTTCTTTTTGTGTTACTAACCAAGACCTTTTTAACACGCTTAGCATGAAACTAAACAATATAGAAAGTAAGGAAAGACGCTAAATGTGAGGAAAGAGACACTATTTTCTCATATAATGCTAAAATTAAAATAATAGCCAGGAGTTATTATGGCCAAGAGAATAAGAAAATGTACTTTCTAACGAATCTCTAGAAACTGCTGTAATTTTCCTGGGGGTTGATTTTTTTCATGATTTTCCTCCCATGAAATACTATTTCTACTAATTGATATAAATGAAATTTATAAATTGTTTTATACAAAGATTACATTATACATAAAGATTTATAAAATTGAAGAGTTATAAACTGAACACAGCATTACAGAAGTGGTTAAAAATTGATCACTTATATAGCGTTGTGATTAAATAGCTTTGTAATAATTAAAACACATGTTTTAGGATAACATTTACCAACATGAAAATTGTTTATGATATACAGTTAGAGAAAATAAAATAGATCCTATGATATGTAATATTATCTCAATTTGGGGTAGAAAGTTTACATTTGTATAAAGAACTACTAGAAGGAAATATGAGTTTGTTTTATTTCTGCTTTTAAAATTTTACTCCCCCCCCATAGAACAAGTTTTCCTTTTAAAATTTGAATAAAATTATATAACTCAAAATTAATGGATATAAGAATATTCATTTTTCATCTAAGACATTCATTCTGTGGAAAGATAGATGAGATCAGAGTTCAAATTCAAGCACCACCAGTAACTTCATCTACGGAGACCAAGTTTTTCATGTGTAAAATGGTGCTAATAATAGTACCAACCTCACAAGTTGATGAAACTAGACAATGCACTAGTCATTGTGTTTAGCAGCTAGTAAGTTCTTTTTCTTCTTTTGCTTTCATTAAGGTTGTATTGGTTTGTAAACTTGTATTGTTTTAGAGGTACAGGTAAACGGCTCTTCAAATGTATATTATTGCCCCATGTCTATCACCAAACCATCTAGTAAGTTCTCAAAAGTTTTTAGTTTTCATCATTTATTATAGTAGCATCCTTATATTTAGGCAATTAAAACTATTGGTATGCTGAATATTTGGTCTTCATTTCGCAATTCCCTGGTTACAGTTTTTAGTTAATTTTAACACAGTGTTTTGAAAATGTGTCAGTTCTATGATAATAAATCCTGTGATAGCATTTAGCACCAGTGCAAACAAAGGCTTTTGCTTCCCCTGTGAGTACATCACAGTAATCATGGCATCAACAGTAACATGCCTCTTGATTAGATAAATTAATTCAGGCAGACAAGGAATTTGTTTTGCATTTTTCAATTTTTATGCTCCCTGGTGACTTCCTGTCGTTAAATGCTTGCCATTACTCTTACACTTTCCTTCATCTGGCCCACTGAATGGTGTAATGAACTTAAAATTACATATCTGAGAATAATTTATTCAATACCAACTTATATCTGAAATCATGATCTATAAGAGATAAAAATATTAGGCACTAAAATGGGTGAGAGAGAACATTATATCTCTATATAACTTTTCAAAATCTTCATTAATGCATTGAAGTATTATTTATGAATGAGTGATTGGGGAGGTTAAACAGTTTTTCATGGTTATTAGCCATTTGGATTTTCCTTCTGTCACTCTCTCCTTCACCCCCCCGCCCCATCCCTCTTCCCTCCAACCCCCTTTGGTAATGAGGCATAAGATTACAGAAGTATCTAACACAATTCAATAGTGAAAAAATGTACCCCAGTATCATTAGGGTCAGAATCAGGAACGAGAGAGAACAATAGGTTTTAAATATTAAGGGGGTTCATAGGGGTACATCAGGGAGTATAGTCTATCATAACTTCTTTTTACTCTTTGCAATGGGCAAGGTAATACTTGAGAGAGATAATTCTACCTTGTAATGTGACGTCATATATATATATGTGTGTGTGTGTGTGTGTGTGTGTGTGTGTGTTTTACATCATTCTTCCTTTTTGTACAATGCATGCTTTCTCCTCTCAGGTGTAGTCCCCATAGAATTCCCACTACCAGTTCACTCGTGCACCATCACCATAGTCCCTTGTGCTCTTCCCTCCCTTGTTTTGATTACCACTTCAATTTGATTTAGCAAATAATGTCAAACATATTTATATTTCAAACTTGATTTAGCTCCAGGGAGAAAAAAACAGGTCCTTATCCTTAAAATTATTGTCAAGAATAGAGAGGACACAGAGATAATTTCAAAATAATATGTTGCTTGCTCAGAAAGGAGATGCCCAAGGTGTGGCTGCTGAAAGAGGTTCAATGAGGAAGATGATTTAGCCCAGTTAACTGTGTACAGGGCAAAGATTAGTTGGGAGTAGTTGACATAGAAGATACAACATAAGCATATTAACAAATTTTGGGTTGTGGGATCAGAGACTAAATATGGTCCAGAATTGCTATAGTTCAAGGCAAGGCATGATGGAGATAAGGCATGAAGTGGGAGGTAGAGAACAACTCTTTTAAGTTTTTACATCAGACTAAAGAACTTGGACTTAATTTTCTGGCAAACTGGCACCTATGTGTGACTTATTACTGTCATAATTGATTTTCACAGGTAGAGTAGGATTACCTCATGGCTATGAGGTTGAACTGATGCAAAGCAATCAACATACAAACACAAAAACAGGTGAAACTGCTGAATCAGGAAGGAATATTACAAATGCACTAGATTATATCAGCCAAAATTTAAATAAAGACAGAAATTGGCAGAATTTGATCAATTAGATGGTGTGGTGGATTTCTGTTGCGTTGATGTAACAAATCTGGAACTATGTTCCTCAAAATTCCCTTCCTTTAATAGGTCTAGGTTAGCATAAACAAATTTTTTGTGTGACATTGGAATGGCAGAAATGAAAAAGCAACAATATTCTTTTTAAACTGGGGATATCAATATCAGAACTGGACACTTTTTCAATTCAAACACATTGTTACAGATAATGCTAATGTGCAATGGCTGAACCTGAAGCCCCTCCAGAAAGATTCACAGGCAAATGGTAGAATTGAAGATGGTTTTTGCCATGAAGGCTTGGGAGGCAAGCAAATTGTGTCATCGTGTGCTCCGTCTTGAGAATTGTCTCCTGTATGCTAACATTCCTGTGCAGTGATGTAGAGTACAGCATAGCCAGACATTAGCTATATCTATGGGCATCACTGAGTCTTCACAAGGTGCCAGATCTGGGGTAGGCACAGAGAATATAGCAGTGACAGCTATTGCCTGTCTTCCTGAAAGTGTTTATTCTAGTGTAGTATTCAAAACAGAAATCAAAATAAGTGTGTGTTATCAGAATAATGATTGGACTAAATACACAATGTTTTGTATAGAGATATAGAGAAGTTAAAAAACAGTATGTTCACAAGGT